>NC_051184.2:10376928-10412357 GCF_013339695.2 Rhipicephalus sanguineus
AAAGGGAGGCACATTAGCGCCGCATCTCGCTGCCATTCACGAAGAAAAAAATAGAAAAGACGCACACATTCCCTTTGTGTGTCTCATTATTTCTCTCAAGTTTTATTAATCTATTCAAGCAACAAATTACACAACCTACACATGTCATGTCAAATAATTATCGCAGCGTCACGTGTTACTGTTGGCGACGTCAGAGCACAGTCGTCTACGTAGAGGAGCGACGTCACAGCACTACCATCTACGTAGGGCCATTTTCTCATGTACGTCATCCCCTCATTCTCTAAAGCGTGCACCCGCGATGAGGAGGGCAAGCAGCGTTCAGCTTGAAATTTGACCCATTTCCGCGGCACGTAGCGTTGCAAATTTTGGCAGACGTGATCGTGAACGCCTAGTGTATGCATTGCGCTCGTTAGCTCAATATTGTCAAGCCTGGTGAGGGGCCCTTTAAAAAAATTCCACCACATCCCACGCATAATGGGAATCGTTATGCGAAGCTGTTAAAGGAGCTGGCTATGACGCATTGCCTGATTTTGAGTGAAGTGTTAAGAGGCGAGCTTACGGTCTAACATAACATCGGTACTCGCGTTCAAGGAAAGATGCCAGCTTCATTGAGAGGAGGTGCACGCTCAGGTGCACTGACGTGCATTACCAACATTTGTAGGCACATTCCTGCAGGGTCAGACAATTCTAGACAAGTAGAAGAGTCGTAGAAGCTGCACACGTTACGTTGTTATAAGAGCTGACAACAAGTACTGCATGACTGAAAGCAATGTTAGCCGGTATTAGCTATCAGCAACAATAGCCGACAGTTCATTGTCAGCCAGAGTAAGCCGACATCAGCCAGTGCAAGAAAACACTGACAGTTAGGCGATGCTATCAGGTGCAAGGGAACTGTCAAACAACACCAGCCAGTACAAGCCAGTAGTAAGTGACAGCTAGCCAGTGCCGACCAATATTATCTGCCACTAGTCAAAATTATCGAGCACTGACTAAGACTAGCCGAAAGTCACCATTATGTACCCTTCAGCCATAACAAGCCAACATAGCAAGCACTAGTCAGCATTAGCGAAGACTCCTAGCTCTGCAGGCATATAACTAGGGGCCGAATTTTTAGGCAATAAGAAAGCGCGTTTTACGCCCAAAAACAGACAGGAAAAACAACGTTTTAGGCCTCCAACATCGTAAATATGCGCACATTTATCTTTACATAAATGCAAATAACTTCAAGCGATGACGTGCGCGACCTGTATCTACGACACGAAAAGAAAAGAAAATGTTATTGTTTGGGGTGGCACAAAGGCGCCAAAAGTGTAACATATAGCCGTGCATATAGCCCCATAAGACTGCTGGACTAACGACGGTCAAGTGACTTTCAATTAGCACACTGCTCACATTCATGTTCAATGGCCACTGTCGCTTACCCGTGCATCGCATGTAGTGAAACAGACCTGAAAAAAAAAATACTTGAAAGCTGGGAATAATTGTTTAAAAAGCACTACATTATGTCCCTCTGATGCAATTAAATTAAAGCATAACAAAACAGGCATATAATAAATATAAAAGAGACGACGATTCATTAGAAAATTAACGCGTCCTTATACAGAAGGACTGTTAGGTGCAACTATTGCAATTTTCACATATAGAATGACATTACCCGAATTGTACAGGCAAGGTGTCCCAACACTGCGAAATACACTTCCACCCATTTGAAGTGCACATGTTTGAAGGAATCTGTTATGAGAGCACTTGGAAAGTAGTCTAACAATCACTGTGAAAACTAGAAGGAAAGCAAACTACCACCATTTCCGGATTTAAGATTGTTTCTCTTGTCACTGAGAATGAGCTCGTACGCTGAAAAGGAACGCCCGACGTCGACAGATGTTATTGGAGTGTAGAAATACTCGGGAACATTCGATGGTTTAAAGGGACCCTGCTACGCTTTTTCAGCATGGCCTGAAAACACTGCCAATCGGTAGTCGGGGCTCCTGAGAGCGCGCGAGCGGAACATAATAGCGCAGCACGCGGCCTGGAAATTAGAAGTAATTCTCAAAGTCATCTAGATATCGTTCCCTCTTCTTTCTACAAATGATTCCATATACCCATGTGACCGCGCCATGCACCCAAATTCACGGCCATTGGCTAATTTCACCATCGTGAGCTGCATAGTTGCCGCCGCCGCCACGTGCTCGCGCTCACACTGAAAGTAAGGGCCATACCACATGCAGCGTTTCTGTCGGCGTTTTCCCGGCGTTTCATTCCCCAGCGTCTACACTACAGGTGACGGCGGCCGAAACGACCACCTAAGGATGGTCCAGACCTTAGAATTTCATATAGACGCACTAGAGGGAACTCTGGCGCTAGTGTCTATGGGAGCTGCAACGCATGGTGCTTCAGGCAGCATGGGAATGATGGGTAGCAGGCCGGTAGACAGGGGGGGGGGGGGGGGGCAGCCCCTCCCCTCCTAAATTTTGATGACACATGGTGTTTTATCGAAAATAAATCATGAAAATAGGTGTTTTTCCCAAATAGTCAAGGTTTTCAGCAAGTGCCCCCCCCCCCCCCCCAAAAAAAAAAAAAATTCCTGGCTACGGGCCTGATGGGTAGTACATGGATTAGCCTAAGCTTCGTTCTTTCGGCTCCGTTTGGCTCCGCGTCGCCTGCATCCGCTTTGTCGCAAAACGAAGTTCAGCAAAAGTCAGCAGTTCCACTTCACCACTTTAACTTTTTTTAGGCTCATAAATTCAAATCTGGTCACGAAGTTCACAATGATTCATTCTTTTATCCGAAAGAAAACCAAAACATAGCAATAAACAAAGCCAGAAGTGTGTTCGAAGCCCGCAAGTACAAAGACTAGGCAAATCCGTGTACTATCCGTCATTCCCATGGTGGCTGAGCGATCGCAGCGCCAGAGTCCCCTCTAGTTACTTTTAGAAAACTCTATGGTCCAGACTAAATTATTCTAGTACACTATAGTCCAGACCGCGACCTACTGTTCTCTGACCTGCCCAGATGTTCCCTCTTCAGCGCCCACGTTCTAGTTCATACCTCCTGTCGCTAGGGACGTAACCTACGAGCATTGTGGCGCTAGTCAGCACCTGTTCGCTGACGTCAGCTTTAACGCTCGTGGTGATGTTTCGCCAGTGCAGAGCGTTCATATCGTGTAATTATTATGCATAAATGCAAAATACTCCGGAAATAAAAATAGGGAAAGTGAATTATAACTTTTGTTTGCATTTAGAAGGACACAGACGACCTACAATATATGCAAGGATACGGCTTCTCACGTTAGTCAACCGGTGCGCAGTAAATACTTAACCGCACTGAATAGCTTACTTGACTCATGGTCTAAGTTTGCAGAAGCAGTCACATAATGACGGCAGTTCGTCACATAATACAGGAGTTTTAAAGACGATAGTCTTTCTTGGGGAACTTAAACGCTGTCTTTCTGTTCGTCGGCACGTCACTCGATTCAGCCACCCGGCCAAAGTTGAACCACTTGCCCAAGGGCCAGCAATCTTGAACGGCTGACTAGGTTCATACTTGTGTACATTGTTGATCAAAAAGCAAACATTACAAATATCTGAGGCGCAACATCACTAGGTAAGTATTAGGTGGTGTGTTCCTTTAATAGAAAATACATAAATGCGTAATTCTAGAGACCCTAGTTTCTTAAGCTGCGCTGAAACTTGCCTTCCTCCGTGCCATCTGCACGAGCTCATTATTGTGTTTCGGTTTCGGTTCAGTATTGCACTGTACGAATGCCATGGGGCGCCGCTCGGGCATTCCTGTTTTACCCAGGCGACGTGTAAATAAAAGAGTGTGTGGAGAGTACTCGTTGAGTGCGGACGTTCCTTCTGCTTCGGCGCTTCGCGCCAAACCGCGTGTTCGGGCTGGCTAGCGTCCGCGCGCCGGTCTTCGCCTGCTGCTGCGCCGGGACTACCAGCCCGCAACACAGCACTCATGTTTCCCGACGTATTGCCCGATGGCGTCCATATCTCACGCAGCGCCTCTTCTATCGTCTTTAGACGACATTTGCAGCGAAGCACGCAGATACGCGGCCAATTTTTTTACTCCAGCGCCGTCCAAACCAACGTTGGTCCAAACGGTCGCAGGGTAGTCTCCTTCCACCGGGTGGCAGGAGACGTTAGGTGGGCAAAGCGTTCGGTTCACCCATATAGCCGCTTAAAACCGGCTTGACTTGGCTTGAAGTGTATAAGTAGGTGGCGGCAGAGTAGCGTTCAGGCCCGTTTGTGTGGCTTGCGTTTGGCAGAGGAGGCACACTACTGTACTGGTGTTGATATTGAGCGTGAACTGTGTGCATTAACGAGAACTGTGTGTGTTGTAGAAGTCGTAGTGGTCGTAGCAAGTCGTTGCTGCTTTTGTTGCGATGTCCTCCGGTTCAGTGGACCACTGCCAAATCTATAAGCAATGATAACGAGCTGTACGAGCATGAGATAAAGGCCATGTGTTACGTGATTTGTGAAATGTGTCTGTTTGACGCACAGCTTGTACTGTGGCGTACGTGTATGTGTGGTAAGTGCGTGCTCTGCGTGGCCCGTTTGTGTGGCTTGCGTGGTGGGTTCTGGCAGGGGAGGCACGGCACTACGCACTACTATACTGGTGTTGATATTGAGCGTGAACTGTGCGCAATAACGAGAACCGCCTCTGACCGTAGGGACGTGATCGCGTTGTGTATGTTGTAGAAGTCGTAGCAAGTCGTTGCCGCTTTCGTTCCTTCGATGTCCCCCTGTTCAGTGGACCATTGCCAAATCTATAAGATATGATAACGAGCTGTACGAGCATGAGATAAAGGCCATATGAGTTACGTGATTTGTGAATGTCTGTCTGACGCACAGCTTGTACTGTGGGGGACGTGTATGTGTGGTAAGTGCGTGCTTTGCGTGGATCGATCGCTTACAGTTGGAAAGTCATTTGGGCGATGTGTACTTGAACCATCACATTTATTTAACGGTGCGGCTAGGGTTACGTCCAGACATAACTGTAGCCGTCGCTATCGTTGCGCCCAGACGTAACTACAGCCACCGCTAGCGTTACGTTCACGGGATCCACGGTGCAATTCTTCCTCCGTGGTTACGCGTCCTATGCGCAGACTAAACAACTCCTTGCTGTTTGCAATCTACTGTTCCTGAGAATATTTGACGTAAGTTAGGGGTGGTCACCTTGTGGTCGGTGTGAAAGGTTAGACGTTTACACCTAGCCACTGTAACTGTAACGTTCAGCATGGCCGCTCGCTGAATTAAGCGGCCATGCATTCAGTATCACTGTCGTATCACCGATTTACCAGCATCACTTGTGTATTGAGACGTGCGTGGTTTGTTTGCCGGACTGTTTCGCGTATCACAGCTCTGTTGTCGAGACAGACCAGCTGACGCACTTTAGGAAGACGTTAATTTCGGCCTCCGCCGGAGCCACGCTGCCTTCAGCCATCTTCTCGGGTGCTGCCTTTTCCTTAGCTTCGTTGAGGCGGTCAACCTCAGTTTGGGGCAATCACGGTTAGCGAAATAACTGCAGGTCTCCATCGAACTTGATGTAAGTACGGTTAGCGTGCCCGTGTTGATGTATCACACGTCCACTAGGGTTACGTCCATACAATAACAATCGGTACAGCTGCCCCGCGTGTGTACACATAAATGTCGTCTTTAGAAAGCCTCCTTCCGTCCAGTTATGTTGGTGCAGCCTACTTGGCCTACTTGCAACACATTATTGCGAGATTGGGCTCACCGTCGCGGCGTTATAGCAGTGTAGTATGGATGGGCGGTCGGCGGCACATATCCAATTAAGTGTTGCACATATCCAAGAAAGCGCGTTGACTACATCCCAGTATAGGGGCTTTACGTCCCAATGGTGGTATATACGCCCTCCATTGCCACATTAATGCACGAAGACGTCCTTACGTTCCTATTACGTGTGTGAGAAGTGCAATCCGCCAATCAATGGGGTAATGGCCTTCGGCGACAGTCGTGTTTTCCACTCTGCTCGATGTTTTTTTTTTCTTGCTTTATTTGTCCGTGCTTAGGTTGTGTTCTGCCCATACTACAATATAAATGGTGTTGTGCGACTGAACCAATATACTTCTTGCTGTAGCGGCTACAAAAAAAAAAAAGCCTGTATTTCTGTATAATTGTAGTTGAAGTGGAACTCTGTGCACTCTGCTTTTCTGTTTGCATGAATCCGTGTACCTCTCTAGAAGTGCGTGACTTGAGGTCTTTTTTACTGCTAACCGGCCTTTGCAGACTATAGTTCATGCTTGGTATCACAAGCATTTCTAAATCGCCAACACTTCACGAGATTGCGAACAGTCATTTACGAAAAGTCCTTAAAACACAGTTCTCTCCCGACTGATTGGAAAATGGCATCGGTTGCTCCTAAACATAAATCTGGCCCGCGCAACGTTATCAATAACTGCCGCCCCATTTCACTCACTTCTGTGTGCTGCAAAATTCTTGAACACGTTTTATATACCGCCATTGTTAAGCATATAGATAGTAATTCTTTATTGAACTCAAACCAGCACGGATTTAGACATGAACTATCGTGCGTCACACAACTGGTAGAGTTCACACATGTTTTAGCAGCAGCACTGGACGATAACTCTTCGGTTGATTGTATTTTCCTCGACTTTCGGAAAGCGTTCGACGCCGTTTCGCACTACTTATTACTGCAAAAACTGTCCAGCTTTGACATTAATCCCCAAGTTGTTGCATGGGTTGCTGAATATTTACGTGAGAGGCGACAATGCGTAGTTGTAAACGGCGAACAGTCTGCAATAACTGATGTTACGTCAGGGGTGCCTCAGGGATCAGTTCTGGGACCCCTTCTTTTCTTACTTTATATCAATGAGATTAACGAAAACGTACAATATCATATTAGGCTATTTGCAGACGACTGCATATTATACCGCAAAATTACCTCTGAAACTGACTGATCTGTGATCCAAAACGACTTATGTGCGATACACGCATGGTGTGAGCGATGGGAAATGAAACTGAAGCTTAAGAAAACGGTGTGCATGAGGTTCACCAGAAAAAAAAAAAGTCCAGGTGAATTCGAATACACAATAAACTGCTCACCGGTAAAAATGGTGTGCGAATACAAATACCTAGGCGTTTACTTTTTCCCCTCTTTATCATGGAGTCGGCATGTGGATTATACCGTAGGTAAAGCTTGTCGGAGTTTGGGATTTTTGCGACGAAATACACATGCATTTCCACAGCAAACCCGGGAGTTATTATATAAAACATACGTAAGATCAGTGCTGGAATACGCGTGCTGCGTGTGGGACCCTTCAACAGCATCAAACAAAGAAAGATTAGAAAAAGTTCAGTCCATGGCGGCAAGATATGTGCTTAATATGCCCATGTATGACAGACAGTTTAGTGCAACGGAATCTTAGGCGATATTAAAATGGAAGTCTCTGCAGCATGCGAAGAGCGTCATTTCGACTGAAGCTATTACACAGCATATATTATTTTCATGCTGGAATTCCCCGTGACGTATACATTAACCGGCCTCACTACACATCAGCACGCAAAGATCACGAACACAAGATAAGAGAATATAAATGCAATACATCGTCCTTCAGCAACTCTTTTCTTCCCAGAACTATCAGTCAGTGGAATCGACTTCCGTCCACAATTGTAGGAATTTCGTCTAATGACGCATTCTTTTCTGCAATAAAAATGATTGAATCTTTTGACCACTGAGCCTTAAAAGAAATCATGCGTACGCCTGGTAATCACCATGATCTATACTGTATCCCATTTGTAAACTGTGTTGTTTTCTTTTAGTGCTTCCTTTGCATCTTGTGCTGTACTATATATTTACCACTGCCGCGCTTTCTTGTAATTACTGTTCGCATTGCCATTAACTATTATCACTGTGCTTTCTGTTTATTTTAGATTGTTTTCCCAATGTATACGACATTTTTGATGTAGCTGTGTTCGACGCAGCTGTGTACGTTTGTGTCGGCGTAGAATAATCTACATTTTCATTTGCACCTGCAACTTTCATGTTTGTTCTTCTTCTGTACATCCCCCCCCCCCCCCCCCCCCCACTGTAATGCCTGTATGGGCGCTATAGGTACTAAATAAATAAAATAAAATAGTAATTGTGTCTCAAAAATTCTGCATTCACACCTCCATACCGACACGTGCATGCACTCACTTATTAAAAATATAAAACAGCGCTTTTTTAAACACAAGACGAAGGAAAGAACAGACGTATGTGTCCCTCCATTCATTCGTCTTGTGTTTAAAAAAGCGCTGCGTTATATTTTTACCATGGAACCTCACCAACTCGCCCAATTTGCGTGTCTTCCTCACTTATTAGTCTGCATACAAGCCTTGGAAATTGAAATGCTTGTTTATATCGTGCAGACATACGTACAAGCATTTGATGCTGTGCTAACACAACGGAATAGGCTGCCCTCTGAGGACGCGCGCAGGACGTTCGCACACTAGCGAACACGGTGTGGCTAGCAGACGACGCAGGGAGCCATAATCAGCTGCTAAAGTTACGTCCACCGTGTGATTCACAATGCGCACTTAAGTTTAATAATTATCTTGCCAGTCTCAGTGGTTGGCTCGTGTCACTGGGACGCTGTCGCTTCGCGGTGCGCCGTCGTCGCTCCACTATTTTGCTCGAGTGGCTCGTGTCACTACAGCAAGAGTACGGAGCGCCAACGACGCGGGCTGGGGCGTCCACCGCTGCCACCAAGGCGATTTCCTTAAACAAAAAAATATTACGGCGCCCGTGGAGCACCTAATAAAAAAAAAGAGAGAGAGAGAAGAACAACAGCGAGGTTCGAACCAACGTCCTCGCAGATCTGAACACGACGCGTACTAGCCCGCTGCGCCACTGGAGCCGATCGGTTCGGTGCGTCTAATCTCACGCTGGACGTAACTTTAAGACTTTTATTCTTACGTCCAGACGTACTGCAACGGCTCCTATAGTTACGTCTAGACGTAACGCTAGACACTCCGTTCTTCCTTTCCATCAAGAACCAATTATTACAGACATTCACAAATCGCATAACACATGGCCTTTATCTCACGCTCGTTATCGTTGCTTATAGATTTGGCGGCGGTCCACTGAACACGGGGACATCGCAGAAACAAAAGCGGCAACGACTACTTGCACATGAATAACTTTCTACAACACTCTACACAACGCGACCACGTCCCCACGGTTACACCACAGGGGCTCTTCGATTTTCGGACTTCTGGCAAGTTTCTGGCAGCCAGAGATAGCCAGAGGGTCAGCCAGCTAGTTCCGGTCGGGACAGGAAACAGCGTCTTGGTCACGTGTGTGGGAAGCCCGAGACAACCCGAAGCTGCCCCAAGATTACAAAATCGAACGCTGGGACAGCCAGCCTAAACGTAAACAAACGCTACCGCCGTGGCAGCACACGAAACTTTGCGCCGCGTGCGCGTTGGTTTTTCTGCATTGCCCGCTTGAAAATATGAGGCTAGGTTTGCTGAAGAGCTGAAGTGATATTCTCGAGCATACGGATTTGGGATACGATCACGTACGTTCGCAAAATCGTGCGCAACTCGCCCCGTCCGCGAACAAAACAGCCAGCTGGCGCACGGCGCCACGAAAGCGATGCAAGGTGAGCTGCCGCGCCGCTAACGGCTTAACCAGCTCACGTCTGCTTAGTACGTGTAACAGTCGCTACACAACACGACGCGAAAATCTCGCGAAAGTGATCGTGTCCCCAAAAGAGCTCGAGGATCTATCGCGTACTACGTCGCGCACACGCGTTGACCAGCTTGCGTTTTGTCATAACTTGAGACGTGCGGCGGTATGGGTACCACGAGTGCGTGTTATATCTAAAATAAACTTCCGTGTGACGCGTCTTGGACTCGTTTTGGCAGATGTTGCCTGAGCCTCTTTTCCAGTCCTAAGTGGCACTCCAAAAATCTCATGTACTAGCTCAGCTTTTATTTGAGCTACTAGGTGATAACCGCGTACATACTGCATGGAATTATTACTAAGAGGTGGAAAAAGACAGAGCCGACGATGAAATAAGCAACAAAAGGATGTACACATTTCTGAATTCATCTTCGTTTTTTCACATCGACGCGTCGTAGCATAACATATATTATACCATACCTAATGTACTGGCCCATAGATTGAAGTACGCTCGCACGCCGTTCGCGACCAACGAGCATCACACAAAAAACAACGTCGCGATCGCTTTTATTCGATCAGTGCATTTTATCAACATCGAAGACCTAGTTGAAATAGTTAAGTTCTGACGGGGTTCACGCACGCAAACATACGACGGAGCGAAATATATCGATCACAATCGTCTCAGCTAAATGCACATAAAGCACACACGACACCACAATCGAATACTACTACGAAAAAATAAACTCGAAAGGGGTCTCCATGCGTTCGTACGAACGTGTACATAACTTTTGGTACATGTGCACGACGCAGTTAGAATGGTTAGAACGCGACAGTTCGCCGCGTTGTTCACGGAAGGAAACTTCACGGGACACACAAGAAAAGCAATAAACATTAGCTCCAAATGCTCGCCGCCACTCGTAATCGCGCCATCTCGCACGGCGGAACGGCGCCGAGCGGCCCGAGCGTAAGGACAAGCAAAGGTGTAGTCCGCAAGCGCCCGCATTGCAATCCGTCAAGTCCTCACAAAGATGGCGGCGAGCGCGTATCGTCTCTTTTCGGCGTCTGCTACCCGAAACCACCCCGAAACCTTCCAGAAAGCTTCCACGACTAAATTTTCCTGGAAGGTTCTGGCGACCCTCGGGCTCCCCGCGGGTCGCCAGAACCGTCCAACCCGAGAAAAACGAACGTCAACCGGAAGTGCACCGCGGGGGGGTCGGAGCAACCCGAGAAAAACGAGCGCGCTCTGGCTGGCTCTGGCAGCACCGCGGGTAGCCAGAAGTGGAAAATCGAAGAGCCCCACAGTCAGAGGCGGTTCTCGCGCACACAGTTCACGCTCAAAACAAACACCAGTAGTGCCTTCTCTGCCAACACCCACCACACCACGCAGAAATAAACGGCGGCCTGAACGCTACTCTGCCGCCACCTACTTATACACTTCAAGCCAAGTCAAGCCGGTTTTAAGCGGCTATATGGGTGAATCGAACGCTTTACTAGCTTTACCCCACCTACCGTCTCCTGCCACCCGCGCGCAGGAGACGCACGGTGAGCGGTTGAAGGAGTACAGTAGGTCGTTGTCCAGACGGTCCGGACATCACCGGCGTCAGCGTCAGCGCCGGAAGCAGTTCGATGGACGCAGAACCAATCAGCGCGCGGCTGGCAGCAACTTCCGCTACGTAACGGCGTCGTCGCTGCTGCCAAAATGGCTGTCGCCCGCCTCTGATCTATTAAGGGTGTGTCCAGATAAGATCGAACACGAGGTCCCGGTCACCATTCCCGATTCTGATGAAATTTACTGTAGGTCTAGGCATTACACCCAGAACAATGGTTTCGCAGTTAGTTTTGCGAAAAAAAATTTTGTTCGCCTGAAAAAAAATATATAAATTTTGGCCACAAAAAAACGCTTTTCCGCCAATTTCGCGATTTCTGAATTTTGAGCGCACCTAGGAAAAAATCGGTGCACTTCTTCGTCATAATATTTATTCCCCTTAAAGAACAAGTGAAATACAATCTTATGAGTCTATTATTTTCCTTGCTTGTCGAAGCACTTTTGAAGAAAAAAATCACAAACTTGGCAAATCGCACAAAATACCTCTATTTCAGGAATTTATTGCTGCAAGCAAGTTAAAGTGAGGATAATCAAAATCGGTACATATTAACTTTGATACTTTCGCTCTCTTTTAAAATAATTCGCGTGGTTTTATCGCGCTCGGTTTTACTTGATAATTGGGCTGAAACGTAAGTAATTTACCAAAAACGCCGAACTTTGAAAATGATTTTCTCAAAAAGGCCATTTTTATTTTTTTTAAAAATCCCTCTGATTGAAGTCAAGGACGTCATCTACGATTGTGCAGAAAAAAACGTTGCATTATTTTTGGTTGCTAACAAGTTATAGTGCGTCAAATGTGACCATGCCAGCCTAGCGGCCGCGTCGTTCGTTATGAGCTGAAACTCGGATATAAGTTGCTAAAAATGCTTGTACGTGACATAATCACAAATCAGCAGCTCTACACCAACAAATGCGCAGCCCGGTGTCATGGTTAAGCAAGCTTTGTCTTGGGATCAGCCGCTTGACAAACCCGCAGCAGCGGCCGCTCGATGCTGCGGGCACTCACATTACATGAGTACCGCTTCGACTGCGGATGAGCTCCGCTTGCGCGCCAAACTATACGCTCAGAGGACAAACGAGAGAAGGAATGCATCACTGTGAAAGTTAAAGGCCGTTAAGTGCCAACAAATGTCATAATATGCAACGAAAACTCTGCCGGCGATTTCCCAGTGAGCGCCTCCAGTAGTGCGCTCATGTGTTGCTTTTTCTTCGGGTGGCCTAAATATAATTAGGTACATTCTATGAGCGACATATGGCACAAAAGAAAGCCATTGACGTCTAAAGAAAGCTGTCATACGTGCTTCCGATGGTCGAGCAAGTCAAACTGCAGTTATGCATCTCGTGCCAGAACACTTGTGTCAGCCGGCTGTGAAAAGAAGTGTGTCTAAGTCCATTACTTCATTAAAGAACCGCTTTTACAATACTGTATTGTTGGGCGTCCGCAGATAGAATATTCAACGCAAGTCGAGCGTTTATCACGATATTATGCGGCTTCGGGCATAACAGCAGGGGAAAAAAATACATCCGTGCTGTATTGAAGGAGCTCACTGGGAAATTGCTGGGAGAGTTTTCTTTGCATATTATGACATTTGTTGGCACTTAACGGCCTTTACCTTTCACAGTGATCCATTCCTTCTCTCGTTTGTCCTCTGAGCGTAGTTTGGCGCGCAAGCGGAGCTCATCCGCAGTCGAAGCGGCACTCATGTAATGTGAGTGCCCGCAGCATCGAGCGGCCGCTGCTGCGGGTTTGTCAAGCGGCTGATCCCAAGAAAAAGCTTGCTTAACCATGACACCGGGCTGCGCATTTGTTGGTGTGGAGCTGCTGATTTGTGATTATGTCACGTACAAGTATTTTTAGCAACTTATATCCGAGTTTCAGCCCATAACGAACGACACGGCCGCTAGGCTGGCATGGTCACATTTGACGCACTATAACTTGTTAGCAACCAAAATAATGCAACGTTTTTTTCTTCACAATGGTAGATGACGTCCTTGACTTCAATCAGAGGGATTTTAAAAAAAATTAAAAATGGCCTTTTTGAGAAAATCATTTTCAAAGTTCGGCGTTTTTGGTAGATCACTTACGTTTCAGCCCAATTATCAAGTAAAACCGAGCGCGATAAAACCACGCGAATTATTTTAAAAGAGAGCGAAAGTATCCAAGTTAATATGTACCGATTTTGATTATCCTCACTTTAACTTGCTTGCAGCAATAAATTCCTGAAATAGAGGTATTTTGTGCGATTTGCCAAGTTTGTGATTTTTTTCTTCGAAAGTGCTTCGACAAGCAAGGAAAATAATAGACTCATAAGATTGTATTTCACTTGTTCTTTAAGGGGAATAAATATTATGACGAAGAAGTGCACCGATTTTTTCCTAGGTGCGCTCAAAATACAGAAATCGCAAAATTGGCGGAAAAGCGTTTTTTGTGGCCAAAATTTATATATATTTTTTTCAGGCGAACAAAAATTTTTTTCGCAAAACTGACTGCGAAACCATTGTTCTGGGTGTAATGCCTAGACCTACAGTAAATTTCATCACAATCGGGAATGGCGACCGGGACCTCGTGTTCGATCTTATCTGGACACACCCTTAAGTCGTCGCCGTGAACTGTGCGGCGCGTAAGTTCTCAAGTGGTGCTTGTATTTGACTTCGCTTGTTCCTTAGAAGCTTCGACAGCAAAGCGCTTGTGATATCTTTGAACTCTTTTAGAGAGCCGCACTCAAATTCTTCGGTAGGCTTAGCAGGAATGAGTGTATTGGCCGAATACGTGGCCTCAAAGATATGCGACAACTTCAAGCTCAGATGCTATATATTACGAGTTCGTGGTTCTTCTTAATGCCGATAGCCGGCGCTACAAGTCAAATAAAGGAAAATGGACCTTACGGCGGCACTGTGATTCGTTTTTTGCGCTACAAAACTGCAAATGAGACATAAAAGCTATAATTAGGAATACATCTTGTTGGTCCATTGACGGAAAGTGCCCACTGGCTTGCGAGATGTCAAGTTCATTCTCTCTGGTCACAGTAGGCACTTTTAGCTAGGCATTTATGATCCGCTCCCGTCAGACCGTCGAATGCACACGAACGCGTAGAAGGATCTGTAGAGCGCGTGACTCAATTTATACACAAGCACGTTGGAAGAACTGTAGTGCGCGTGCGTAGAACGATCGTGCGACCGGTGGAACGCAGAATGCATCTCTCGCTCCGCTCGTAAAGCCAATTGACCGGAGCGTGAAGATGCGTCCACTTGGTTTCGCCGTTGTTTTGCAGCCAAGCTCACCGCGTCTCGGCAAGACGCGCTCGTTGAAAACACGAAATACATGCAGTACCTTGCACTGTCTCCAGACGCTACATCTGGGAAGGGCTGAGCGTTAGCGACGCTCAGCTAAAAGAGCCTAGTGTCCGACGCTGGGCTGGCACTGGCCCCAACGCTTCTCATGTGTTTGGCTGCCCTCTCTGGCGGAGTTTATGTGACGACGGCGAGAGACGCAACGCCAGAAAAAGCCGGCAAAAACGCTAAAAAAAAAAATGTTTCCAAGGTCATCACGCGCGTGTCGTAACTTTTTTCCTCTGTGCCATCCCTACCAGCTTAGTTCCCAGTGCTCTCGTCGGGGCGAGAGAAGAGGGAAAGAAATTAGAGCTAATTAGAAAATCCGCATGCCTTTAGTTCCTGTCACATCGAATTAACATCGCCTCGTACGCTTATATCAAAGCCCCGTACACAAATACGCAACAGGGGTGAGCATATTAACCGGCGGACCATAGCCGCAGTGACGCTGTAGGTGTTGAGAGGGTGTCGCCATATTCCAGCAATGCTCACACCCCCTGTCGATCGGCAGCATTCAATTTAATTCAGCGTGCACAGAAAGAGAGAGAGACGTGGCTGTCAGCACAACGTGCATCGTCACGGCGCACCGCTCGCTGTCTTTGCTTCGCGGTATGGCACATCGCGGCTAGCGATTCTTTCGTTTTACTTTCTTTTCCGCGATGAATCTTGAGCTACTGGGTGGGCCAGTGTAATACGGCCTCGCGAAAACAGAAACGGAAAACGCGCATGGTTGGAATGATCTAGCCCTCGCTCTTCTTTGTTGGCACTTTCTTTGTTCTTTTTGAACTAAGAACGCATAATTTAGTTCCCCCAGAATACCACAAAAAAAGGAAAGAACGAAACCCTCGTGTGACGCTTTGAAGCGCCGAAAAAATCGCACTAATGGACAGCTTTAGAATAAGGTACGCATAGATAGCGTGCGTTGGCTAGGGTGCGCTATTTCCATCACTTACCGTGGGTACCCAAGAGCATAGCGTATGTACAACGCATGCGCAGTGGCGACAAACGCTAACGCAAAGCTTTGCGTACTCTAAAACTGCCTGTAGTAGCTTCAAGCTCAAGGGCGCGGGTTCGATTCCAGGCCACGGAGGCCGCATTTCGATGGGGGCAAAATGCAATAAACATCCGTGTGCTTAGGTGCAGTTAAAGAACCCTGTGTAGCCGAAATTCATCTGGACTTCCCCAATACAGCATGTCTCATGATCGTGGTTTTTGTACGTAAAACCCCAGGAATTAATAGGCAGTTTTAGAATAGCGTACGCAAAGCTTTGCGTTGGGTTTTCGCGCAACTGCGCATGCGTCATACGCTAACCGCTTGCGGGCTCCCGTTAAGTGACGAAAATAGCGGGCCGCAAACGCTAACGCTAACTTAGTGTACGCTATTCTAAAACTGCCTAGTAGCATTAGCATCCTCCCTGCAAAAGCATGGCGCGATCGACATAATGTGATTTTTGTGTCGCACGCACCTTGGCGCAGTCTCCAAGATAGTCTCGTGTACGGCGCAACCAATTGCTGCACGGAACTAAACGATTGGCGCGCCGGAGGTCCGGCATTCACGCTAAGTACGAGTTGAATCAATACTGTTCAATTATTTTTTCCCGAACCTCAACGTAACAGATACTGCGCCTGATACACTTTTACAGCAGCAAATGCCTCGTTAACCGCCATCTGTTCTAGATTACACGAAACCACATTTACCCGAAAGTCCTAGGCTTATCAAGTTTAGAGCACTGCGCCCCAAAACTGCGATATGACGACGAGGTACTACGAATTAGCTTTCTCGACTCTGGGACATTTTTTTAAATTTTAGCCCGAAGGCTGTAATTTAATTCGCACGGGACCGTGAATTAACCGCATTTTTAGCACGATAACAGTTACCCTGCTGGTACTGGAGACTTGGAGAAAGAAATTCAATTACTTTTTGCCTGACGACGGTCTCTAAATTATAAGTGAGCCGAATATCTTATTTTAATAAACTGTACCTAAAAACTGATAACTCACGCGGATTGAAATAACGGCTTATAACCAAAATTGTTCATTGAATTGATCGACACGCTCTAACTACCTTGTCGTACCTTTCGGTCAACATACGTCAATTTTTCTCACGGAATATCGTCTTGCACGAAAATACAAGGACAGCCCTTTGTTTGTTTGTTTTTTGTTGTTTTTTGGCACTGACTTACGGCGAAAGATCTCCCATGCACGCGCACTGAAACGCTTCGAAATTTACAACGCGAGTGGCCAAACAATATTAGCTCACTCTTTATCATTCCTCGCTCTTTCTAACATCCCAGGTAAATACATAATGTGTGCTGACAACTTGACTACTCCTTACAAAAATGCGAACATCAAGTTTACACGGCAAGATTCCTACTCCGCGGTAGAATTCGGCCACTAACAAAACCATATCCAGGATTTGTGCGCTAATATAACGTCATTTCTTGCTCTCACCGCAGTGGCTAAGTTTAGAGAACGTAACGCGTCATTGAATAACCATGCAAAGCTATTTTTTACACGCAATTATAAGGAAAATTACCCTTCTACTCACCCCGCACGCAGTAGCAATCGTCCTCCGGCGGGATTCGGGCACGTTCTGACGCTCCCTCGGCGTTAATGCGCATGCGCCAGTTCAGCGTTGCCTAGGTGACCGAGCTCGAGCGGCGCGGCGTATCTACGATCTCATCGCTGGCTTCCGCGCGGTCTTCGTTCCCGCAATCGCTTTATTATCGTCGGTGACGACGGCAAATTCGTCGACACATTTTCGTCGGAATCGCGCGCCGCGGTCGCAAACTTGCGTCGGCTGCTGAGAGCCCTGCGAACTGATATCGTGAGGCCCGATTATTACCTCAGGAACGTAGTTGCTTATCAAGTCGGCTCTGGAAACATAACCCATGTTATATGTAACTATGAGAGTAAAAGACGCTTCGAAGAGAGATAGACAAATGAGGAAAACACCATCGAGGGAGGACAAAAAAAAAACTAGAAGTGAGCGTCACGTGACGAAGCCTAGTCATTAAAACGTTTATGCAGATAGACCCTCAAAACGTGATAGGGAAGATCTACTATTGGTCGGTTCGCTTTAGTTGCGTCTGCTGCGGGTGTCTAACCCTAATAAAAATTCTTAGCGCTTAATGTTCCAAAATCACGGTATGACCATGAGGGACGCCGTAGTGGAGGGCTCCGGAAATTTCGTTTAACGTGCACCTAAATATGTAAGTACACGGGCCTCTAGCATCGCCTCCATCGAGTCGGGTTTCGATCCAGCGACCTGCGGGTAAGCAGTCGAGCGCCATAATCACTAGACCACCGCGGTACAGTCCTATCCAGAAGGCACCGCGCACTTTTCGGGAGGGGCGGCGCCGGAGGAGGTTGGCTTGCCGAGGATAGTGGACCACGTGACTAGCCTTGTAGAAAACTGTATTCAAGGACAGTACTTAACTTTCGCGAAAAGTTGACTTATGAAAGTACGAGAAAAGTGTAAGTTTCAGATAAGATTGGGGAAAGTTTCAAAAAAAGTAACAGTTTCGCCGCAAGCTCAAAGCAATGAATGCGATAGCAAGAAACTGGAATGTCACACGAAGAACGACATGCAGCTCGATACCTGCAGCGTGCCGCTGAAGCACTAAGAAGGACGCCCGAAATGAACGCACAGGTATACACAGGACGAGCATGAACTAACAACTGTCACAGTTGTTACGTCTTTCTGATTGAGCAACGAGCAGTGTTTGTTTGTTTCCTCAAAATTATGGCGCATAGCCAATCTGGGGGATTGGCCAAGATTGCGTGTCGACAATTGAGAATCAGACACTGTTAGAGATTTCTTTTTCTTTTAATCTGCGGCGCGTGTAGTGACCCCTCTGAGTCTCCTGCCACACGGGGCCTCTGACGAAAGGTGTGCCCTAGAGTTACTGTATAGGTAGCATATACAGTAACTCTAGTGTGCCCTAGGGAGCCTACCTAGCTTGCTTTGCGAGCGTCTGCACTCTGGCGAACGATTTGTTCCGTGGTCATCTGCGCGTTCAATCAAGCAATTTCATATTTCTTCAGCTTGGCATTGAAATATAACGATTTTCAGCAGCTGAAACTTTGGCAGAAAACGACAACGCCGCTCCGTGCAGCAGATGACGTCACACACGCCATCGCAAAATGGCGGTCACCGGCTGTGGGCGGGGATTATAGCCGGTGACTTCTAGGGCTCAATTTGCACTGAAACATCCTTTTACAGGCCAATTTTTAAACATGTATAGCTATAATATACCCTCTACTTCTAATTTTCGCTGAAAACCGCAAATTGTTGGGTGACAGTGTCATGGCCCCTTTACAGGAGTACTGACCACCGACTTTTCTCGACCCAGTTTTTTACGGAGCAATAGAAGATCACCCTTCGTAGTGTTTGTAGCTGCAGCGGTTGATCCCAAAAGCACGTGGTTATTTTATAAGCAGTATTTTTCGATATGAAAAGCCTCTAAAAATGTGGCGTCCTCCAGCAACGCTGTGAAGCGATAGCGATGCCGATAGCCCTCCTCGCAAACTGTTCATTGCGCTCATGGTTCTGCTTTCACGGGAGTGAGTGAAACTGTGGTTAACCAGCTTCATATTGACATTTCCAACCGTTTTTTTTTAAATATAAAAAGCAGGTGGAATAAGTTTTCCGAACGCACGTCGTCACGTGAGGTCCCTTTACCGCCTCGCGAGCCAGGCGCTTGTGGCCTCCGCGATTAGCTCCGGCAACGCGTTGCCGGAGCTAATCGCGGAGACTACGAGCCACTCTCCGTACTTCTCCAATTCGTCGGCAGGTGCCGCTAGGCCCTCAGCTAACAACCTTAGAACGCGTAGTTATAAAGCGAGATTCAGTAAAGAAGAACAATGCACATGCTGCGGGGAAGATAGGGAAACGGCGGAGCATGTTCTGATTGAATGTGGAGATATCCACCCATGTGTACGTTTGGGCACGGGCCTACATGAAGCTTTGGGATTTAGAGACGACAATGGAAAGCTGAACACACCCGCGATTGAAATAAGTAAGGGACGGTTAGAGTATTGGTGGCAAAAAATTAGAAAAGACAAAAATAAATATTGAAAAAAAAAACATTCTGCCGTAAAGGGCAGAGAACTGGGCTGAAAATTTACGCTTTTTCCCCCTGTAGTAACATAGATTTAATTGAAGTAGAGACACTAGGCCAACACTAACAAAAAGAAGAGTAAAGGTTTTTTTTTTTTTGTCGAGCCTGGTGGCTCACTTGTCACCGCCCCGTTATAAAGGGGACGCTCATAGCATCCATCCATCCATCCACAACGTTCATACTGCCGCTCATGAGCATCGGATCATACGTCAAGCAAAGGGGGCACCACTGTTCCGCTCAGTAAAAACGAAGGCATATATCTGCATGCTTTAAATTAGAAAAGCTTACAATAAAAAGAGTACTGCACTTGAATGCTAATATAGAGACACTTAACAGCCTACACCAGTAAAAGGTCACGTGATCCGCATCAAGTGCATCTTCACTTTGGTGCCGCGTGAGGCGCGCCAAAAGTAATTTTGAGTGAAGAAATAAAAA
The DNA here is from genome assembly GCF_013339695.2 of Rhipicephalus sanguineus. Taxonomy (NCBI): domain Eukaryota; kingdom Metazoa; phylum Arthropoda; class Arachnida; order Ixodida; family Ixodidae; genus Rhipicephalus; species Rhipicephalus sanguineus. Next base: position 10,397,077 of record NC_051184.2, read on the forward strand.
TATTGTATATATATATATATATATATATATATATATATATATATATATATATATATATATATATATATATTGTCTAAAACGAACAGGGTTCGTTTTAGACAATGCAATAGGCAATCTTTCCATTAGTGAGGTTATCTCAATCCATGTTCTGAGCGATTTTCTGTCCCTTTAAGGTTGCACCAAGTATTTGCGTGACAACTTGTTTCTTGGAGTCCATACACATTCAGCATAGTTTAAATTATTTCGCTTAAATGTAGAAAAGAAAACCAGAAAAAAAAGTCATATTTGACTCTCAGAAGTGTATTTTTTTTTCTTTTGATATTGTAAATATGGTGCTTGTTTTTTGTTACGTAGCTTAAACTAATCTCAATTAAAATGTGCAAAATTTTGCAGGAGCACTTTTTGTATGCATGTGTGATTTTACTTCGTAGCTTTTTTTCATTGCCACGAAGAAAATTGCCCACGAGTTTCGTGTTTCTTTAAATGCGAAAGCGTTTTCTTGGCCAAGTGTGCTCCCAGCTGGAGCCTGCAAAAGCCGTGCCCGGAAAGCATGTGACCTCTCTCGCCAGAACTGACGTCCAATTTGTGTCGCCGCAGCGACACTCGACGCATGCTCCGCTGTGCCGCAGCAATCATCTGCAGCCGCCGCGTAGGAGAGGGGAATTCTCGCAGTAGAAGGGGAAGCCCCTACTCGAAGGGGAGAAGGAAAGCGCTTAGGAATAGTAGGCGCAACTGTGTAAGTGGGTCTACAACACGTGACCACCGACGTAGCATCTACAAAAGGAGCACACCCTTGTCCGCCTTATCATTTGGCCTTCAACACAAACCCGCAACACCACTTCGCAGCACCCTTCCGTACAGTGGCGTAGCCAAGGGTGGCACACCGGGCCCGTGCCCCTCCCCCCCCTCCCTCACGAAATTTTTTAAATGCGAAGCATTTTTAGCGAACTTCTGCGACTTTGAGCGTATCTATCTATCTATCTATCTATCTATCTATCTATCTATCTATCTATCTATCTATCTATCTATCTATCTATCTATCTATCTATCTATCTATCTATCTATCTATCTATCTATCTATCTATCTATCTATCTATCTAGCCGCCTACGACTTTGTGCTCTCCTGGCCGTTTCGTTAATCGGATGTATACCAAAATTGGTGTGTCATAACATGGCCTTATTACGAACATAAATGACAGGTCATATCATGAAAATCATGACACGCATGTCATGAACAGCATGATTTACATTCCACGGCCTTTGGACTCCCTGGCCGTTCCGTTAATCGGATGTGTACCAAAATTGGTGTGTCATAGCATGGCCTTATCACGAACATAAACGACAGGTCATATCATGAAAAATCATGGCACGCATGTCATGAACAGCATGATTTACATTCCACGGCCTTTGGGCTCTTGCGGCCGTTCCGTTAATTTCATATATACCAAAATTGGTACGGCGTGACAAGAGTTCATGTCGAACATAATGACAGGTCCTAACATGCAAATCATGACGCGCATGTCATGTGCAGCATGATTTACATGACATGGTCTCAGGGCGCTCGCGGCCGTTTAAATGAAGGGATACATACGAAAACTGGTATGACGAGACATTTCTGTATGACGAACATAACTGACACGTGGTAACATGAAAATCATGATATGCATGTCATGTATGACATGATTTACATGCCACGCTCATGGCGCACTCGCGGCCGTTTCGCTAGATTGATATACACCAAAATCGGAACTGTGCGATGTGACTTTATGAAGAACATGAATAACAGGTGGTAGCATGAAAACCATGACATCCATGACATGTATGTCATGATTTACATGCCTCGCTCATGGTGCATTCGCGTCCGTTTCGCTTGCGTGATATACACCAAAATTGGTGTTACGCGACACGACAGTATGACGAACGTAAGTGAGACGTGGTAGCATGAAAATCATGACATGCAAGTCATGTACGACCTTACTTACATACCACGCTCATGATGCGCTGGCGGCAGTTACAGTAGATTGATATACACCAAAATTGGTATTGCGCGATGTGACTCTATGAAGAACATGAATGACAGTTGGTAAGATGAAAACCATGACATGCATGTCATGTATGTCATGACTTAATTGCCACGCTCATGATGCATTCGCGGCCGCTTCGCTTGCTCGATGTACACCAATATTGGTATTGCGGGAAGCGACTGTATGACGAAGGTAAACGGGACGTGGCAACATGAAAATCATGACATGCATGACATGCACGACATGATTTACATGTCATGCTCATGACGCACTCGTGCCGTTTCGCTTGCTTGACATACACCAAAATTGGTATGGCGCGACGCCACTGTATGACGAACGTAAATGAAAGGTGGTAACATGATAATCATGACATGCATGAAATGTACGACATGATTTACATGCCATGCTCATGGCGCACTCGTGGCCGTTTCGCTAGACTGATATGCACCAAAACTGGTATTGCGCGATGAGACTGTATGATGAACATTAGTGACAGGTGGTAACATGCAAAACCATAATATTCATGTCATGTATGGCATGATTTACATGCTCTACTCATTGTGCACTCGCGGCCATTTCGCTGCTTTGATATACACCAAAATTGGTATTGCGCGATGGGACTGTATGACGAACATAAATGAGAGGTCTTAACATGCGAATCATGTTATGCATGTCATGTACGGTATGATTTACATGCCACTGTCATGGTGCGCTTCCGGCCGTTTTGTTAACGTGATATATACCAAAATTGGTATGGCATGACACGAGTGCGTGATCAACATAAGCGACAGGTCATGCATTTATATACCAGAATATGCGTCTCATTAGCATGGCATATACCAGACTGTGGATGCATGCGTGCATGGCAAACATGCGATATATGATGGACTAGATGTCATGGCATGAATGATTTCATTTGGCTCAAAGACAAACAAGACGATGTATGCAGCTCTTTGCTGGCTGCTTAGCATTACATCAACTCCCACAGTGCGTGGGATCTGCCGAATTTTTTTTTTTCACAAACTGACCCTCGACCACATCTGTCTGCCCAGCCCCCACTTTAGATGAAGGAGGTGCCCACCCCGAAAACGCCCCTGCTTCCGTAACAACTTAGCACTGGCACAAAATTTCGAAGGCGAGATAATGAGTGAAATTGATGTATGTGGAGCCATACACAACGTCTACGAAATATCAAGGGCCAATATAGCCTAGAACATATTTAAAATCAATTTTAAAGTGCGTGCCGCGCGACTGAGCGAGATGCGAGCACCTCGCGACGCCGACATCAACGCGGCGGATATGTAAACAAACCTACGTCACGAGTTTGTGTTGGCTGGTTGCTGGTTGTGCCTTTGCGCTTGTGCGCTTGTGCTACCTGCCATTTCTTCCTCCGTGCCTGCGGCTTTGCGTGTGCTGGTTGTGCTCCCTTCCGCTGTTCGTTCGTCGTGCCATTTGGCAGATGTTATGGCCCGCTCACGCTAGCGGCAAGCCTGCCGCAACGGCGCGGTGCCGCAGAACATCGGCCGTCGCCGCACGCGCGAGATCTGTCCATCGCGCACGGCAAGCTTCTCCGGCGAGGCATTCGCGCCTCCGAAAAACATGGCCGCACTGCCAAAAGCGGTTGTCGTCCACTTCGAATCTATCAAGTGTCCGCCGTGCGCTCTGTAGCGTGTAAGCTCCGAACTGATGCTTCCATTTGCTTCAGATTCATGTCCTTAAGCTTCGACAGCAATGTATTCGTCCCGATTCGGCGCTGTTTTTGAGAGCTATAGTCAAATAATCGATGCTGTAGGGTTAACGAGTCGAAATGGGCGCTTCCAAATGCTCGGAGGACATAGATTACGCGTTTTTTAGTTGTTTCTAATCTTCCATAGCTGGATGGATGGATGGATGGATGGATGGATGGATGCTATGAGCGTCCCCTTTATAACGGGGCGGTGACAAGTGTGCCACCAGGCGCGAAAAAAAAAAAAAACCTTTACGCTTTTTTTTTTTAGCGTTGGCCTAGTGTCTTTACTTCAATTAAAACTATTTTACTCAAGAAGAAAAAAACAACCTTAAGTTTTCAGCTCCGTTCTGTGCCCTTTACGGCAGAATGTCCTTATTTTTTTCCCATTATTTATTTTTGTCCTTTCTCTCTAGTTCTCTGCCACCAATACTCTAACCGTCTCTTACTTATTTCAATCGCGGGTTTGTTCAGCTTTCCATTGTCTCTAAAACCCAAGGCGTCATGTAGGCTCGTGCCCAAACGTACACCTGGGTGGATGTCTCCACATTCAATCAGAACATGCTCCGCCGTTTCCTGATCTTCCCCGCAGCACGTGCATTGTTCTTCTTCTTTACTGAATCTCGCTTTATAACTACCCGTTCTAAGGCAACCCGATCTCGCTTCAAACAGTAAAGCGCTTCCCATTGAATTGTCGTAAAATGCCTCCCTCCTTATTTCATTTGTGCCCTTTCGGTAGTTACTCAAAGCCGGTTTTTTCTCCATAGCTGCCATCCAGTAAATCCTCTCCGCCTCTCTGACTTTTCGCTTAACGCTCTTTGTTGACATACTGCTTACACTACCCGCCGTATATTTACTAGTGAGCCTCCTAGTTCTCTTTCTCCACTGTGTGTCCACGCTCTTCCTATACAAGTAACGGAACACCTTCTCTGCCCATCTACTCTCCTTCATATTCCTTAGCCTTTCTTCGAACCTTATTTTGCTCTGAGCCTCCCTCGCCTCAAAACCTGCCCATCCCATATCGCCCTTTACAGCCTCATTTGTCGTCTTCCCGTGAGCACCCAACGCGAGGCGTCCCACAGTCCTTTGATTTATATCCATTCCCGATTGCACCTCTGCCCTCATGCACACCACTGAGTTCCCAAACGTAAGCCCCGGAACCATTACACCTTTCCACACACCTCGAAGCACCTCGTACCTATTGTATCCCCACAATGCTCCGTGCTTCATTATTGCAGCATTCCTCTTTCCTTTTGCTGCTGAGGCTTTTTCCTGTACCTCCATGTACCTGTCACCCTCATTTATCCATACTCCGAGGTACTTGTATTCGCTCACCCTCGGTATTTCTTGGCCCTGTATTGACACCGCCTGATCACAAGGGTCATTGAATACCATCAATCCACATTTTCTTACACTAAATCCTAGTCCTAGAGCTTGTAAGCTTGTAGCGTGTAAGCTCCGAACTGATGCTTCCATTTGCTTTAGATTCATGTCCTTAAGCTTCGACAGCAATGTATTCGTCCCGATTCGGCGCCGTTTTTGAGAGCTATAGTCAAATAATCGATGCTGTAGGGTTAACGAGTGGAAATGGGCGCTTCCGAATGCTCGGAGGACATAGATTACGCGTCACTTGACCTAGTAGATTACGCGCCACTTGACCTAGTGCCACCTTGGGGACACTTTATTTGGTTTTACGCGACCATGTACGCGACGCCTTTTTAAATGCCGGACAGACTAAAACGCTCTATTGACTGCTCGAACTATGCCTGGCAACGACACGAACGACGTCCGCACTTCTAGCGTGAAAAACGCGGATCAAAAAGCAAGCAGCTCGAAGCGTCCCGCGTCAGACGAGCTGGCGTAGCAGACGAAGTGCGGCGCCCGCCGCACCCGCTCTCGCGCGTCGCCTACGTCACAATTTTGCGTGGTCACGTGGCCAGCTGTGTTTACCCGTCCTCCGGAAGTAGTGCTGCCTAGCTCAGTGCTCTTTGAAACCGAAACTGTGACTGGGCGTTCTAAAAACGTCTCTAAATAAATAACCGTCGCGCACTCGCGCAAACGAGGTTTGCAGCCGTGATAAGTAGATCATAAGCCATCTATTGCAACAACAAAAAAATAATAATAAACAAGGTGCAAAATTTTTGTGTCAATACTCCTTTAAGAAAAAGTCGCAAGGGTCCCATTCGTCTGCGCCGACTCGAAGGTGAAAGCCGTGTCGATTTAGCGATCCTTTCCCCCCTCCCCCCGAAAGCTTTCTGCACCTAACGTGGTTTAGCGCTGCCTTCATGATCGGCCCACCTTTGACGAAGTGACGATGTCATGTGATGAGGTCATGATGTGACGTCATCACGTGATGATTTCTTTTGCGTCACTCGTGTTGACGCCGCCGACGGTCAACTATCGCGTTTCATGAGGCATCTCAGGCTTAGTGAAGGGCTCTGGGAGGTTCTTGACCTACCTCCCAGTGTGGGTTCATGCCATGAAGTGTAGGATATCATCGTCACCATGTAGGACCGACAAACCAATTCGTGCCTGGCTACTCGGTCAGTCAGCGTAGTACATCTTTACTGCCTAGTTAAGCCTGGCGAAGGGAGCCGTCGCCACGGTGAGCCCGACTGGACGGCATGCTGGTGGCGTTGTTCGTCGTGTGCGCGCTTCGGCCCGTGCTCTCTTACTCGAAAGGGGCGCCCCTAAGTGCCTGCAAGGAGATGGTGCCCAGGCACAGGATGGGAGCCACCGTCACGCACCACAATTTCCAGGCAAGGACGCATCACGGCCCTTTACGCTGTTTTGGCTGAATTGATCCAAAGGAAATACATTGTTTGAAAAGGGCTCCTTTAGCGAAACACCAAAGTTGCTTACAATTTGTTTCGGAATGTTATAATTAAGTGACTCTGAAATAAACTGAAAAGTTTCATTATTTGTTTACCATACCAGGAGCGGCGGTCGCATTTCGATGGAGGTGAAATGCTAGAGGCCCGTGTACTGTGCGATGTCAGTGCACTTTAAAGAACACCGGATGGTCAAAATTTCCGGAGCCCTCCACTACGGCGTCCCTCATAACCATACCGTGATTTTGAGACGTCAAACGCCAGATATTATTATTACCATACGAGGATTCATGCAAGACCATGTACTACATAGTAAACCAGTTTACACCCTTAAAGGGGTTTCGCCGTGTCTATCACCAACACCATACACTAAGAAAAAGTCGAGTATTTGGGGAGTATTTCTGCCACACAACAACAATCGTCATCCACTGCGCGTGCTTTCCTCGCGTTATCACCCCGGTCCCGGCACTTCCCGGTCACGAACGGCGCGCGCGTTATCAGCGTGACATAGCATTCTTGATGAGAAAGTGACGAGAGCCGGATTTTCAAGAAAGGAAACGCGAGCAAGCGAGATGACGATTATTGTTGTGTGGCAGAAATACTCCCCAAATACTCGACTTTTTCGTAGAGTGTAGGAAAAGGGTGTTTTCACGTATCAAAACACCCATACGATAAGGTGTTGCCACTGGCCTAACGCCCTTATCGTGGGGTGTTTCCAATGCCCTGAACACCCTTATCACTGAAAGAAAAAAAACGTGAAAAATAAAATCTAACAGTCAGAGAATACGCAATTACAGATGGCATCAGCATAGAAGGTGCACGCACGCGCCAAACAGTACAATGCTCGTCAAATGAAACCCGAACAGCGGCAAGCCTTCGCATGGTTTAGTGCGCGCCGTCCTGTCATCACCATTGACAGGCGCGCTCACCCGGTTTGATCGCACTGCGCATATGCGCGCCTGTCCATGCTTATAACTGGACGGCGCGCACTATACCACTGCGAAGGCTTGCCGGTGTTCGGGTTTCATTTGACAAGCACTGTACACACAACAGAGTGTATTGGAAAATATCCCATGGACGGAGCGCTCTCGCTACACAGCCTTACACTGACCATCTGGTATATATAGCCATAGAGCAGTTCAGTGCCGGTTGGGATATTCCTTTTCAGTATAAATGAACATTAAACATTAAGAGAGTATGCGTAAATGTGTGGTATGCTTGTAGGTAGCCCTAAAAAATACTAATCTTTTAATCTAAACTCGATCCAACGACTTTTTAATCAGCGAGTCCCAGTTATCTGGCACGCTTTGGTATGGGCCATGGGTGTTTCGATAACCCATAACACCCTTACCTCCTAAAGGGTGTTTTAGTTAGAACATCACCCCTTAAAGGCTATTCGGGGAAGGAAAACACCCTTACACCCTAATTCTTGCAAATTTTGGTTAGGCAAAAGGGTGTTTTGCTCGCTTGAAGTGACCTTAAGGGTGCGAAGTGGTTTACACTGTACTTGTAACAGATATGAAGGAAAACAATACCGTGAATACTGTATCGTTTTGGATGCGAAGCAGTTTTTGCTTGGGGCTGTGTCCGGTGGTGGCGTCCGCGCTCCATTGCACATGCGCCTGCTCTCTCCTCTACTCTCCTACGCCCCCCCCCTCTCGCGCGCCTCACTCTCCTGCGCAACGCCGCGATGAGCGCCAGCGCATGCGCGTCCTCTCCCCCCCCTCTCTCTCTCCTCTCCTACGCTCCCCCCTCTCGCGCGCCTGTCGACCGCGTTCCCCACTCGCCCTGTGAGAATTAACGGCCAGGCTAGAGGGAACACACGACGCGCGTAGCGTTCTACGAAGCTTTGAATGGATGGATTCAGGTTACGGCGCGGGACTTCGCCCCAGCTTAGGAACCTGGCGAGCCAGCTCCTAAAAAAATTACACCATCTCCCGCTCAAGCGAACCATCTCCCCGCTGCTTCGCATCCACACATGGTTCCCTTTAGCGGGAGATGGTGTAATTTTTATATTTTGTGCTACTTTTTCTGGATTATCACAGTCTGCACCTTTTTTATTTCAGTCATTCTGTGTATATGATTTTTATATATTGTATTGACTGATGTATTTTGTAGAGATATTGTATTGATGTGTTATAATGATATAGCAGGTTTATGGCTAAATGCTGCCCCAAGTCCGACATACAAGGGTTGACAGCCTTGTAAATCTGCCTGAAAACAGCTTTTTATCTCACTTTTATGATTTGATCGTTCATGAAATAAACATCTATTCTAATTGTGCCATTTCATTAATGGAACAAAAAAGAAATGTCAAAGCATTACTTCTGAATTTCGCGCCGGAACCGCAGCACCAGATGTCATTGCGACGTCGCCAATTTCAGTTTTTTAGGGGCGAAGCTCCTTAAGGCGGCACCCGTTCGTCCCTCGTAGTCGTAGTAGCATAGAGTAATATAAAAAAAGGTTAAGAGAGGACACTCCCGTAGGCCCCTGCGGCTGATTTGGGTTCGCAGCGCACCAAACGGAAGTGGGGAATCCTAACAGCCGCCTCAGAGATTAGAAATCGCAAAAAAAATAAAAAAATGCCGATCTCAGAGGCCATTATTTAGCTATAGGTAAAATTACACGGCCCCCGAGACCACTCCTGTTCGTGTGATTGTCTCGGAGGTCATACATACACACACACACACACATACACACACACACACAGATATATATATATATATATATATATATATATATATATATATATATATATATATATATATATATATATATATATATATATAGGGGATGTTTTTATTTATTTATTTATTTATTTATTTTTAACGCGTTATTTGCATGCATAAGTAGCTTCGTGTAAGCCACACCGCCAGAGCGGCGAGCACACAATGCCATTGTTTATGCAGACATGACAATCGTTGGGAGAGACTAAACATTTTATTTCAAGTCACATTCTCAGTAAGCACATACAAAAGATGGGTGCACTGCACAATGCAAGACAGCTGTCACATGTTGAGAAATTGCACAGTAGGAATAAATAGGCGATATTTAGAAAATTCCCACAATACAATAAACGTGCAGAAGACAGCATTAGCATCACAGAGGAAAAGGGGTTTCAGAGTGAAAAGGGGACGATTTTTCAGAGTGAAAAGGGGCCACTCGATTTAAGCGAATGAAGACTATGTATGACCATCCAAACACTAACTAGCTGAACGGCAAAATAGTGCGAAAGATACGGACATACTTTGATAGTTAGCTAATGACAACCACAACTTCAAAATTACATATTGGAAAGGTGCAAAGGGCTACCTGTCGTCTCGCGGAATCCTCAACCACTTAGTACCACGCTCTCTCCATATCCTGCCGTTGTTGTTGCACCACGCAGCGCAGCAGTAGCTGCCGTAGTACTTGACTCCGGACGGCATGACCTAGAAAAAGAGAAAAAAGTTTACCGTATTTTCTCTGGCCTTCGCACAAATTGTCTCCGACGCACTTCTCAGCGCCCTTTCGCGAAAAACAGTCCCAAGTAGTTGCCGCAGTGAAAACAAAGCAACCTTCGGTGCATGAACTACTGAGGCAGTATTTAACGAGAATATTACGTCGTAGCCACGGCCAACGAACACTGTTCTCATTTCTCAAGTTCTCTCTAATTCGGCTCTTAACATAGGCGTCAAACAAATTGCGAATACCACAAATAACGATTCTAAGCATAACTGCACTCTTTCACACATTTGCACACCCATGCAGTGAATTAGAACTGCGTGTAACGGCATTGTATGCACGAAGAAAACCTTACGACGCAAGCGGCGACTCATTTTTGGCGCCAAGAAACGATTTCTTCGCTAACGTGCTGCGCAGCATTTCATGCCGCTATTTCTTAATGCAAAGCAATTCACGAGCATCATACGCGAAGCGTGAAGCACAAAGAAGCTTTCGGCGCTAAAACACAAAGTGCGTCAAATGTCAACTTTTCAGATTTTCATGCTCCATGAAATTTTCTACCCACGGGCACCGGTGGTAACTTGCCGCTGCACTGCAAGTTGTGTGGTTGTTCGCCTCTGTTTGCTAAGGTGACAATTTTAGGTAAGGCTAAGACGCAGCGAGAACGGGAGATTATTGAGGCATTCCATATTTGAAAACTTGGTCCAGACAAATGCGTTAGTGCGGCTTCTGTTTATCTTACCAGGAAAGAATTTTTGTTTCTAGCACAGAGGTGATCTGCTTAGATTAGCTGTGTGTGCTTTTTGGGGTTTTTGGTTTTGTTTGTCATCTGCGCATGCGTCCTACGGTCAGGGGGGGAGGTTTTTCCGAAATAAACGCCAGTTGTTAGTGCCACGTCTCTGCGCTCTGTCTCTGTTTTCTGCCGCTCTGCTGTTTTCCCATTTTCGACGTTTTGTGGTTTCTTTTGTAGTTAACTAAGTATGTACCAACTTGCCCAACAAGCAACTCTCCTGAACGTGTTTTCTAAAAGCAAAACGAAAGAACGCCAGATGTTTCTAAAGCAAAACGAAAAGACGCCAGCTGCTTAACGAAAGACGCCAGATGTTTTCTAAAGCAATGGTTTTCTAAACAATGAAAATTCACAGCGTACATGTAAAATTAAAGTGAGCTGCAAGTCGTCATAACTCATCGAACCTTTAGTATAAACGCGCCCGATCTCACGTCGGTGATGATGTACTGGGCAGAATTCACGGAAGATTCACGGTTTACCGATGAACCTCCGCAGCTTCGCCCACTCATCATCATTCACTCGGTGGATATGCTGTGATTTTTTTTGTCGGGGGGGGGGGCGGGCACTTGCTGAAGGCCTTGACTATTTGAGAAAAACACTCCCCTCATCAAAATTTCGGAAGGGGAGGGGGGGTAGGCGGGCCCCTAGGGCACCGCCCCTGGCTACAGGCCTGATCACCGATAAGTATATACCATAGCAGACGTCATCAAAATTTGTGACGTCACACAAATTGATGCTGAAACCTCGATCAAGGCCGCGTCGCGCCATTTGTGTTATTTTAGGGCGAAAGCCTCATATGGCTCATGAGTAAAAAAGTCACAGTTTCGCCGCAAGGACCAAGCAATGAATGCGATAGTAAGAAATTGGAATGTTATATGAAGTAAAGCTAGCAGCTAACTCCCTTTGCATCCCACCTGGCTTACGTCAAGAAAACGATGGCGCAAGGAAACGCAGCCGCTGCAGCGAGCGAAGCGACCTTCCCGCTGTGTATCACTTCAACTCAAACTGAGCGGTGAGAACACATCACGTACAAAGGTATTGGCAGCCTGCTCATACCTTTGTGCGTGATGCGGCCACGATCAAGACAGGGGGCGCGCGACCATGTCTGGCCGCTCAAAGTGCGCAGTTTCAGCCAGAGCCACACAGACCCGCCCTCCGGGACCCCCCATGACGGAAGACGGCCGGCGCGTTTCCTCTGCGCTTGAGTCGGGATCGTCGGCTGCCTCGCACGGTTTCACTCGCACATACAACAAGCGACGCGCGGGGCGATGGTATTCAACCTTGAATGTTCAACGGAATCTAACCTCGAAGCTGACAGCTACGACAAACAGAGAAAAAATAAAAAAAAGACGCAGCGGCATGAACACAAGTGGTACCATACGTCAGGTGGACTGGTCCCGAGGTAGAGCGCCAAGTTGTGCAAGCTGGTGGAAGTTCATCTTGAGAGAGACAGAGAAATAAAAGACATTTATTTGGTCCGGAGCGAAGAGTATGAGGTATTTAAACATCTAACTCCCGGCTAGGCTCATGTTGGGACGAAGAGGTCGAGCCTCTCCGCTGTTACGTTTGGCCCTGGAATTCATCGTGGCAGACGCCAATGTGCGTGCACCTGTCTGCCGGAATGCTATCTGCCCCGTATTGGTGCTAGGACGGACGCAGGGAGCCCCGCGCAGGGTTGCCGCTGACTTTCGAGTAAATGTCGCCAAACGACGAGTAAAAAGTCGCCAAAAGTCGCCATTCTTTTACAAATTGCGCCAAAAAAGTTGCCATTCTAGATGTGTGCGGCATAACAATAAAAATTTACACTCACGTATAGCCCCGTAGAATACAGTACCATCCAAGACCCTTAAATGATATTGACGTTTCTCTATGCCAGTCGTATTGCCCGCTTCACCATGGGAGTGCATGGTGCTACTTCTCCGACTAGCCGCAAGATGTGCATGGTGGCGCAAGGGGAATGAATGAAACGCTCATGATATCCTTCCATCCCTGTCCGCTCGTTTCAAAGGTAAAAGTGTGGTAAACCTTGGGCGAAAACCGTGAAACCGCTGTTTGTAGCCAGCTTTACGTGAACATTATGAATTAAAAGGATTAAAAGGCTTATTGAAGGTATATAAGACGACAGAATTCTTACAGGAACCGATCATTAGTGAGTTCAGTGTGAACTAGTATAATACCGGACGCCACCGACCCTTTCTTATAGTCACTTATATCTACACGCGTCAATCCGATGCGTTATTAATAAACAGGTAGACAATGTAAAATGTTATATAGCATAGGTGACCCGTAAAATAAGCAATCGCAGGGAACTATGGGATGCGGCAGCTTCCGGTTCGACACACCACGCGGGTGAGCAGCGGCACGCACAGTTTTCTTTTTTTCCACTCCATCCGCCGCGGTGGAGCAGTGTGCTCGGCTGATGACCCGAAGGTCGCTGTTTCGATGGAGGCGAAGTGCTATGAGGCCCGTGTACTGTGCTATGTCAGTGCACATTCAAGAACACCAGATGGTCGCAATTTCCGGAGCCCTCCACTACGGCGTCTCTCAAATCATATCGTGGTTTTGAGACGTAAAACCCCAGATATTATTTTTTTTTCGCTCTGTAAACAAAGTCTACCACTCCGTCCACGTTTCAGCGACGTCAGCGATTTAGGAGATGCTTTTGTGTTTTGGTTAAACGCGACTGCGATGACGACAAGCCCCGCAAGCCATGAAAGGTAAGGATATTTTTGCTGCACACAAACGATGTGCAATGCTTTTCTGCTCCTCGCGGGAACTGTAACTGTTTTGCTAGCAGATCAGTCGATACAGAGAACTGTTTTTTATTGCATAATATGTTGCTGCACGTGAGAAGCATCATTTTAAAGATCTTAACAACGTTGCTAGTTGGTCAAGTTGGAACATGTCGTTCATAATGGTATTAATATATGGGGTTTAACGTCGCACAACCACGATATGATTATGAGGGACGCCGTAGTGGAGGGCTCCGAAAATGTCGACCACCTGGAGTTCTTTAATGTGCACCTAAAATATAAGTGCACGGGCCTCAAACATTTTCGCCTCCATCGAAAATGCAGCCGCCGCGGCCTTCGGGTCAGCAGCCGAGAGCCATAACCGCTAGACCACCGTGTCGGGGCATTTACAAAGGTATCATTCGCAAACACTAGACAAAACACGAGCGAGAGGACAAGGGCGCAGCGCATTCTTCGAACTAAAATATATTTGAAAAGCGCACGCATATATATATACGCAGAGGAAAAGAATCAAGCCAAAAAAAAAAGAAAAGAAAAGAAAGAAACTCGGGTGTGAACAACGGAAAAAAAACGCAGAAAATTGTCACGCTAGGAAAAAGAAATTACACCATCTCCCGCTAAAGGGGACCATGAGGCGATGCGAAGCCGGAGCACTTGCACGATCGCGTTCCGTTGGCGTTCGCTGGGCATGCTACCGACCTCGCGTCGTGGACCGCGAAGAGGAACACTACGCGCGTCGTGTATTCCCTCTAGCCTGGCCGTTAGTCGACAGGCGCGCGAGAGAGAGGCAGCGTAGGAGAGGAGAGAGAGGGGGAGGGGACGCGCAAGCGCTGGCCCTCATCGCGGCGCTGCGCAGGAGAGAATTTCGGCATGTCGAGCCCGCATTTCAGAGGAGCCAACCGAGGCAAGCGCTGGACTGAACGCGCGCAGCGCTCTACCACTTGAAGGAGAGGAGACTAGAGGAGGAGAGTAGCGTATGCGCCGTGAGAGCAGAAGCGAGAACGCAGGAGAAGCGCAAGCAGGTGCTGGTAGAGAAGTGGAGAGAGTAACGCACAGCTGTTGGAGAGGGGGAAGGAGGAGAGTCGCGCATGCGTAGTGTGAGTGCGGACTACGACGCTGCGTGCGGATGACCACGCCGCGTTACATACCCCCGAGCAAGAGATACTTCGCATCTAAAAGGATCGACGTCTTTGCTAGGTGCGCCTGCGCGAGAATTCAGTTCTCGATATAATATTCGCAGAAAATATATGCGTACACTTGCTATTTACGTTTCCCGTTAGCGCTCGAGTTGGAGTAGCCGACGGCTGACCATGGTTTTGCAAGGCGATAATGCCGCGTGCGAGAATGCCGAACAATCAGAGGCCTACGGCGGAGCGGTTCGCCGTCTGATTGCCTCGAACCGGAAACCGGCAACAGACGACGCATCCCAGGATCCCTCGCTCTTTTGCCGGTCACCTATTGTTTTCATTGGACACGCTCACCAAGGACAGTGGAAAATGCCTCAATAAATATTTTTGATTGCACAAATAGCCACGTATCCTCCTCTCTTCGTTATTCCAAAACAGTCTTTACGAGCTGAATTGGGGGCACTGTAACGGTGAACAAGTCGCCAAGCTATTCAGAACAGTTGGAGCTTTGGCGGAACAAATGGTCGGAACACGCGGCCAACCCGTCGTCTAGCCCCTTCAGAAGCGAAGCTTTAGAGAAGCACCT
>NC_051184.2:10412457-10486266 GCF_013339695.2 Rhipicephalus sanguineus
ATAGAAGTAAAGCAAACAAGAATTGCAGCACACAATAAATAAAGAAAAAGTTCTTCGGCACTATAGACTGTATATACTAGCAGAGGTGTGATATATGGAAATAATGCTATAACAAATAGCTTTTTTCGTCCTTTCGGCTGTTTATACATATTTCGAAAAGTACATGTGGTGCACGGAGTTCGTTATGATCTTTATCTAGGTTAGTGTATTTAAACAAAGATAATTCATTTGGCTCTCTTCCCCTATTTCTCTTGCCGTGGCAAAGTGCTCCCATTCTGAAGACAGGTGCTACATATCCAGAAAGGTGCACGATTGGGTTTGATGGTAGAGCATGGTTTAAGTTTTAATAGAGAGCGCAATAAAACAAGAGAGCGTTCTATTCTCTGTCTCCTCTGTTCTTATTGCGCTCCCTGTTGAAACTGAACTCATGCTGCCGTCCCCATTATTTCGGGACATGTGCATGTCGCGCTATCTCCTGGCGGCGGCAGGGAGCCCTGCAGTAACTGAATGGGAAGCATGGACACACATAGGCGTGCGCAGGGTTCCCCATCAGGGGGGGGGGGGGCGAAGGTTCATCGCAGCGCCCCCCCCCCCACCCTACTATGTCAATGTATGGGGCAGATTTTGCGCCCCCTCTTAGGTGATTAGGGGGGGCGGCCGCCCCCCTGTGCGCACGCCTATGTGGACACACACACAAAAATAATATCTCACGAACAAAATATGGTACTGAAAACGACTGTCGGTTTCAGATACTAGGGAACCACTTGAACAATTTAGGCGTAATTCCAATAACGTGCCGCAAAGCGCCTACCTTCCCAGGCCATTTGAAGATTGTACCATGCAGCCTGTGAGAACCGCCTAAATTCAGACCCACTTTGGCTTCTTTCGACTTCGATTACGAAGCTCAAAGAAGAGGTTTCAAAAATGACTCCCGGTTTTAGATTGGCTGAGAAGCGCTTGTTCAATTGATAGGCTGCTTTATTGTGTAGCTAACGCCATGTAACTTCCTCGGTCGCGTTTGTCGGCCTTATTCTTGTTGTTTCCAAAGTCCACATCTGTTCCTTCATTGTATCAGATTATGTCGGAACAGCTCGCGGTGCTGAAAAAATTTTTGAATACGATGCTCGGGAGCGTGTGCGGCGGAGCGAGGCGAAGAGGGTGCTTCAATGCCTCAGTAAGTCAGTCTCACCACTGGTGCGTTTAGTGGCAGCTCCCTTAACTCCATCAATGTCCCCAATTCCTGGCCATGAAATCACCTTTTTCTGCTTCAATATCTGCTACGAAACGCCCTTGAGGATTCCCACTGTATTTGTTGAAAAAATATGCATAGTATACCGCTGCCGAATAACTGTTCATCGTACCCAGTATGTCCGGTCACCTGTTACCACAGTGAGACCCTTTACCGTAAGAATTACCGTAGATTAAAGCATACTTGTTAGCGTACCGTGTGCCAACAAAACGTAGATATTTGCTACTTAAAACGCCTTGCTGTCGATTCCATGTTCGGGCAACACGACCTAGATTATTGGCCCGGGCCTCTGTCGGGCCCGATCTGAGGTCGGGCCGGGCCGGGGATGTGAAATTTTTTTCTCGGGTTCGGGCCGGGCCGCACACCAACGTTGCACCGAATATCAACATGATTCCACTCCACACGTGAAGTCAGTCTTGCCTCGAAACTTTCTGCTCACCTTTATCTTTCCTGCTCAAATAAGTGCTTCAGAGTGCTGGTACTGCAATCAGCTCGGTTCTCCGCAGCGCCAGATATCCGACTCCGCAGATCCATCAGGGGAACTGGAGAGGGCACCTGCATAAATAAATAAAAGATCTTTCCCTAATTCTTACACCGCGAAAGGTGCCGGACTTTTCGGCGCGCATCGTACTAACGCGCACTCCAACCTTTTTAGTCAATATCCCGGGGGAATGCCGTCAGCTTATCAACAAAGTGAGAGAGCTCATACATGTTGACTCGTCGTCGAGCCGCAGTTTTCGTGTATAGCGGTCTTAGAATGGCTCTGTATAACGCAATCTAAATCGAAATAATCAAACTGCGTGACAAATGCTCGATTAGGCGACCTCAAACGCCCGCCGAGTGTCGAAAAAAAGGATCGCGTTTCAACCGCCGTGCACCTCAGTAGATTAACCCGGCAAACGCTCTGGCGTTAAACACTTCTACATCAGACGACATCGCCTCCTCATTTCAGCCCTCAACGCGCCTTTAATTGCGGCTATCATTTTCCGATACGGCAAAATCGTGAAAGAAAAACGAAGGACCTACCTCGCATTCAACTGCCATCTTTCCCGCGCTGACGATTTGCCGAGCCTCTGAGCAAAACAAAAACGTTGCCCGAGCCGTTAACCTAGGGAAAACAGAGCGATTCACAGAAGCACCTAGAAAGTACCTAAAGTTTGAAGAAGAGAGATCCCTAACACTGCAAATTGTACCTTTTTTTCTTTTTTCGCGCATGCGCAGAACGGGGATCAGAGCGCGCGTGAATGTCAGGTGCAACATGTTGAGATCTTGAGATGATGTCGCTGCGGCTGCACGCTACAGCTGAACTCTCCGAGCACGCCGTGTTAAACTATCAACGAAAATACGTTTCACGCAAAGTTGCATTCTTTAAATATTATACTGTGCATTAAATAATCGAACAAAAAAACGTTGAAAGCACTTTCAACACGTCTTACACTTCAAGTAGCCACAGCCAAGCCGGCCAAGCCTGGCCACTGCGTAGAAGCAGCAGCACACGCTCGAAAACGCCGTACTCGGGTTGCTCTGCGCTCGTACAGTGCGGTACAGTGCGCTCACTCTCCCGTGTTGTGAGACATTCGTAC
The DNA here is from genome assembly GCF_013339695.2 of Rhipicephalus sanguineus. Classification (NCBI taxonomy): domain Eukaryota; kingdom Metazoa; phylum Arthropoda; class Arachnida; order Ixodida; family Ixodidae; genus Rhipicephalus; species Rhipicephalus sanguineus. The sequence goes on from NC_051184.2 coordinate 10,415,290, forward strand.
TACCAACGGCCAGTTGCAACAATGACGTCACAGGCAAGTCTTTTTTTTACTTATTGAACGCATCAAATTCTACGTCACCAAACGCGATACTATCGCCTTTTGCGATCGTTTGAGAATACGGGCACTAGATGTGAAGCATCTTATTCGCAATACCCATAGACTGTCGCGCCGCCAAGCGGAATTCAGGGCCCGTATTCTCAAACGATCGCAAAAGGCGATAGTATCGCGTTTGGTGACGTAGAATTTGATGCGTCCAATAAGTAAAAAAAAGACTTGCCTGTGACGTCATTGTTGCAACTGGCCGTTGGTAGTACGAATCATAGAGTTTCCTAAAATTAACTAGAGGGGACTCTGGCGCTGCGATCGTTCAGCTACCATGGGAATGATGGGTAGTTACAGGGTAGTACACAAATTTGCCTAGTCTTCGTGCTTGCGGCTTCAAACGTACTTGTGGCTTTGTTTATTGCTATGTTTTGGTTTTCTTTCGGACAAAAGAATGGATCGTTGTGAACTTCGTGACCAGATTTGAATCGCTTAGCCTAAAGAAGTTAAAGTGGCGAAGTGAAACTGCTGACTTTTGCTGAACTTTGTTTTGCAACAAAGCGGACGCAGCCAACGCGGAGCCAAACGGAGCCGAAAGTACGAAGTTTAGACAAATTTGTGTACTACCCATCATTCCCATGCTACAGTGTACTAGAAGGGGCAGTGAAGCGGGCGGCAGCCTCCGCGTGACTCCGGCGGCGTCGCCAGCAGCGGCGGCGCTGCGATCGACCAATCTTGAAGAGGAGCACGCGAAACGTAGCAACCACTGCGACACTCGCATGTGCTTGGCGCGCGCTGTGTCTGTGGTTCAGATGTTTGCGCGTAAGCACTTCGCTTATTTAGTCTGTATTATCTGCTAAGGACCAGAAACTACAAGACAGATTGGTTTTCCCACAGATGCAAACGCATTTTGAGAAAGTACTCGCCGCTTGAATAGAGCCACGCTCTTGAAAACACGGACACTTTCCATCGCAGTTGAGTTCCATTAAAACATTTTCAACCGTTTCAGCAATCAGGATCGAGTTTGTTTAGCTTACAGAACTTGAAAGCGCAGACGAATCTCTGATAGAGAGCGAGTACATTCGGATCTTGGGTAATCGCAATAGGGAAGCCGTGTGAGAGGTTAATTAAACGTAGCTAGTCGCGACAATTATGAAAGTAAGTTTAAACTAAACAGTCACATGGTGCGCTCGTTCTCTTTGCACAAGGCCTGAAAAAAAAGAAAAAAAAAAGATCGCGTAAATGAACAACGTCACGCAGAATCAGCTGGACTCGTTGCTGAAACAGCTATAATAAAACATTCGTGCACGAATTTGAACAGTCATATACGCCCACAGAAACAATTTATAGAAATCATACCCGAAACACAAGGCAAGCAAGCTCAAAAAGAAGTCTAGCACAGTACTGATGCAGAAAGCCAAGTGGAAACTTCCTCAAACTGGCAAAGCAGCCGATTTTATTTATAGGGACCGTGCAGGCTTCGGCGAGCAGTTAAACGAGCTACAGCATTTCACAAAATGGACACAAGGTCATGGTCTCTGTAATCTGTGAATTAATATGTGACAATGCACCACAGAATATGAGAACACACACATGAGGCAGTAGGGCACAGAGCATTGATATATGACATTGTTTTTCACACTAATGCAATGAGAGCATTACCATAGTAATGGGTAGAAAAACAACTGAATTACTGTACAAAAGGGAAGCCGCTTGCTTTGATTCAGCAAATCCTCACAACTGGCAAGGTAAAGCTCAGCAAATCACAGAAATAACAGCAGGTGAGGAAGGCAAAAGTATAATGCATGCTGAGAGAGTTGCCATGCAGCTAGTTTAGCCTGCTTAGTTTGAGGTGCTTGGCAAAATTGTTTCCTCAGCAGATTGGACTTATTGACTTATTCCCGCCTTTCACAAAAACGTACAGTCGCATATAGTAACGTAAAACCCAAAACTGCGTACTGTTATAGGCTCTTAGAGTGAATTTCGCAGTCGACCTGCAATGGGGGAAGCATGATGAATCGTATGCAACACATCCATAACACTCTCGCTATGAAGTTTGCGTCCACTGAATAACGTTCAATAGCAAATAACGTTCCCAATCGTTTCTTCGCTCTGGGTCTGCGGGCGCTTTAAACAACGAAAGCTTCGCCGTTTGCTTCAAGAGTACGCTGTGCTGCATCCAGGAGCGAAGAAATGATTCAAGCGTTGTTTTTTAGGAGCCATTCTCACGTTATGGCATCACACATTGAGAGAAAAGCGGGAGAATCACTTCCAAACAAGCGCGTTCCAGCCAAGGAGGCGGCAGTACGAGGCACCCGCCTTCAAGATTGAGCGACTGCAGCGCCGCCGCTTCGTTCGCCAGCGGCGGCGTCACCTGCCCCTATGGGTCGGTTCCTCCGCCCGCTTCACTGCCCTTTCTAGTACACCCCAGGTGAAAATTTGCAACTGGGAATGCGACTGGTCCCAACTGGTCCCAGTTCAAATGGTTTATGGAACAATTTCCAGCGGGGACCAGTTGGGTCCCCACTGCAACTGGTCCCAGCTGGGTCCCCACTGCAGCTGGTCCCAGTTGTTTCCCCACTGCAGCTCGTCCCAGTTGTTTCCCACTGCAGCCGGTCCCAGCTTGTCATTGTTTTTTGCCCGCTTGTCCTATTGTCCTTTTTTGCCCTATTAGAATTAGCCTTGAGTAAGTGTTTCATGGGTGTCCCGTCGTCATGCAGAAGGCCTGCAATATAGCAGCGCCCATGCAATGATACTCACAGTAATTGAATGAGGCATACGTTCAAATATATTTTCATAATCAAAACTACAAATGCTTATGCTGGCCCTTCATGATGTCAGCGACCATTTTGCCAAGGCAACTATGTCTTGTGTCACTTTCTTCTGGGCAGCCGCAGCGGCACTCGAGGAAATGCCTCCAAAATTCTGAAAATAAACAGAGCCATGAAATCAGAAAAACTGTAACACTTCTTTATTGAACTTTAACTTTGATAGCAATGTGTACAAAGTTGGGGGTACAGTGAAAAATTATCTAGACCTGTGATTCACCGCACATGTTCACAATGTTGCGGAAGGCTGAGTGAAATATTACACACCCAACTGTGGCTTATTGCGTAAAGAACACAGCATATCTGCAAAATTTTGCGGCAATCGAGGAAGGAAACTAGAAGAGAGGGCAAAAGAAAAAAATGAGTGGTGCCTTATCCTGTTTACATGCTTGCGTCCTGTGTTCTTTGAGATTCACCCAAGCATGAACTGCAAACTCGCCCAAGCTTATACATTGTGTGGTTAACACTGAATTACTGCAAACTATTTCAATAATCACTTACAATCTGTATGGTTATCTTTTTCGGGATGGTGGTGACTATTATGCATAGAGCATGCCACTAAAATGTCAACTTAAAGATGGCATGAAGTAATTAAATTAAGCTATGGTAGATTCACGATGAGGCAGTCAGAAAGATATAACAGAGTCAAGGCAGCCTAGATTCCATATCGTTGCAAGCCCAACACAGCAGTCAGGCTGCAATGAGTTGGCTAAAACACGTGCTGCACGTTACATGCTTATGCAATTAAGCCAACAGCATTAATAAACCGCACCAATGCACATATGTTACGCACATTTGTAACGAATTATATCGTTCTTGTGATGTTATGTCGAACAAGTTTGATAAGCCGATTGGTGCGCACGCCAACGCACACACCGCATCGACTAGAGCGTTTTATTAAGAGGCGATAAGCGCGTTTTTGGCTCAACACACACGCTGAGCATAAAGTACACAAAGGGTTTGCGAGACTTCAACTACACTGACGAGCAGGGCACCGGTCCTTCAGCCCTGATCTACGCTTATGTTTCTTTGTGCATAGAGACAAACACAACAACAAACTGCAACAATATATGTGCGCAAAATTCAACCTCCATTAAAGCGTCTGAACGGAAGCGTCGCTGGTCTCGCTGTCATCAGATACCAGAGACGGAGGACAAGGGACTTGTTTTCCCGATCTTTCTGCTTCGTCCCACGTTTTTAATACAAAAAATAAGGGCAATATCAAACAAAGACTAAATAAGAGTAAATATCATGCACTCAACTCACCGAACAATCGGAGCACATGGGCCTTGACGTAAGCTTGTTGCTCGTCTTGCCATTATTCTTGGTGCCACTTTGTAGAGTCATAATCCAAGACATTTGTGGCTGAGTTCTTATGGTGCACGTTGAACATAGCCTTCACGTTCTCGTCGCGGAAATACACTAAAGCAAACACCGTGTAAGCAGGCTTACGTGTCGAGATTACACAAAGCGTGCGCCGAGCTAACTTTTTGGCTTAGCTTGGCTGGCTTGGCCGCAAGCTCGGCTTGTCTTCGTATCGGGCGAGCGCGGATGGCGCGCCGGACGCACGACGTTTACACCTGGTTTGCATCACATTATTTTCGCCTGTATTTTTATAGCGCTTCTTGTCTTGCTTAGCATAAATTGCTGTAAAATTTAAATATTATTCAAAGCTTCTTTTTAAGGTTAGGACATTCTGTAGAAGCAAGGAACGTGAAAAAAAAGTTCATAACAATTAACACGCAGCATCTCTGGCGCCACGCCGCGCACCGGGTCACTTTTTTGGTCAATCGGCTGTTTCTATGCCGGTTGCGGTCTCATGGCGGTTTCTATGTTAACGTGAAGAAAGGAAAGTTCATAACAATTAACACGCAGCATCTCTGGCGCCACGCCGCGCACCGGTTCACTTTTTTGGTCAATCGGCTGTTTCTATGCCGGTTGCGGTCTCATGGCGGTTTCTATGTTATTATTCTGTGGCGTTTAACAACACCTTCGCTATTTAGGCGCTGCTGTGTTGTCGATTCATTCGCAAGCATCGTGCGTTTGCACATTTTTCTTTAGTGTGCTTTACCAGTGCCTGTTTACCGCAGGACAGGTACGGAGACACTGTACTGTCGTGGTCGACACGCAGTTTTTCTATAACATTATAGCCGCGCGAGTTGCTGACAGCGTACGTTAACGTGATTAGATTATCAAAGTGGCATGATTAGAAAAGCTACATGCCAACCACGACGGTAAAGTTTTTCCGAACGGTAAAGCGGCGCTGAAATACCCTTTCGTTGCGCCACGTGTGTCTCGTCACCCTCGCTCGATCATGATCTTCGTTTCAACATGAGAAGCCGATCGAGTGCTCTGCTCAACCGCGGTTAATGAAGCGGAATCGCTGTTTATTTGGAGCCTGGATATCAGGCCCGTAGCCAGGAATCTTTTTTTTTTTTTGGGGGGGGGGGGGGGCACTTGGTGAAGGCCTGACTATTCGAGAAAAACACCTATTTTCATTATTTATTTTCGGTAAAACACCCCCTTCCAGGCAGCGCACAATTGGGACCACTTGCTTCCAATATAACTGGTTAGGGTTTCCAACTGGGACCAGCTGCTTCCAGTTCAACTGATCGTGGTTCCCATTGGTGGCCAGTTGAGTTGTTACTGGGACAGCTGCTAACTGGAACCAGTTGCAACTGGAATCAACTGGGACCAGTTGAGTTGTAACTGGGACAGCTGCTAACTGGAACCAGTTGCAACTGGAATCAAGTGGGACCCATTGGTTTCCAACTGGGGCCAGTTGGACTGCAACTGGGACCATTTGATCCCAGTTAATACCAGTTGAAACCAGTTGGATTCCCAGTTGCACATTTTCACCTGGGACTGTACCCATGCTGGCTGAAGCGTCATGCGTTGCAGCTCCCATAGACACTAGCGCCAGAGTTCCCTCTAGTAAGTATTGTATGAAACTCTATGGTACGAATGTCTCACAACACGGGAGTGAGCGCACTGTACCGCACTGTACGAGCGCAGAGCAACCCGAGTACGGCGTTTTCGAGCGTGTGCTGCTGCTTCTACGCAGTGGCCAGGCTTGGCCGGCTTGGCTGTGGCTACTTGAAGTGTAAGACGTGTTGAAAGTGCTTTCAACGTTTTTTTGTTCGATTATTTAATGCACAGTATAATATTTAAAGAATGCAACTTTGCGTGAAACGTATTTTCGTTGATAGTTTAACACGGCGTGCTCGGAGAGTTCAGCTGTAGCGTGCAGCCGCAGCGACATCGTCTCAAGATCTCAACATGTTGCCGGCTCGCGATAAGCCACGCGAGCAACGCACGGTTCATGCTCCTGGGACGTTCAAACCACGAACAAACACGCGCTGGCAAAGAACGAGTGCTGATAACACCTCAAGGTAATGCTTGATGAAAGCTTCAGCGTAAAAAATGCTGCGTATATCCACCGAGGATTGAATACTAGAAGTTACCGCCTACGTCATTGAAATGCTAGACTTCACCACGAACCGACGGTTAACGGTGCCTTCGCTTATTGCAAATATGTCGAGAGCACCGTCGAGCACTATGACGCAAAATTGACGTCGGCGGAACTACCAGATGGCGCCCTAACTTTTCCGGTTTGCTCAATAGCCAATCAGCGCGCACCAAAGGCGATACTTTTGCGATTGTCGCCTTTTGGGAATACGGGCCCTAAAAGACGACGAGCGCCGGTGGCTCGTGGCGCGAGACAGTTGGGACGTTCGGGTGCTTTTGGCTGGCTGGACGCCACGGCCGCTGCTCGGCTTCGACCTCTCGCTTCCTTCATCGGCCGTACGCCTTCGTCCTCTCATTAAACAAGTGACGACGGCACGTCTACGTCGGACGCTGTCACGTCGCAACACACCATTTACCGTTGATTGTACTCCGATGTGAGCTGGTTAAGCGTGCTTGTTAACCCGCGAGATGGCGCAAAAGCCGAAAGGGCCGGCTTTCAAGGGCGTCCCGTTTGGCATCGATAAAGTTTACTCCTCTTCCTCCAAGGGCAGTGATGCCAACCCTAGGGATTTATCCCTACATCTAGGGGTTTTCTATCTCTTTCAGGGACTTGGAGTCTATTTATTGATTCTAGGGATTTTTGGTAAGGCTCTGCAAATGTTACATTACGTGACCAGTAAAGACAGGCGTTACTGAGTAATCACGCTTCTTCAATTAGAAAGGCTATAAAAACGATAATTTCCGCTGTTTGCTGTTTTAAAGCGAAAGCTTTGCTGGCCTAGTCGAGCTAGTTTCGCGGTGTATCTCCGCGTGGCCTTGAAGCGAAGAACCCATACCCCGTGGCAAGCTGCGCGAAATTTAGTCTGTCTTCCCCCCGAATGCCCTTCCTCAGCGTCCGAGGTGAAAACGCAAGGAGCGCGCGCATCTGCCAGCAGAGCAGGGCTGGGCAAAGATACTTTGCAATTGTATCGCGATATGATACAAGATACTCTGGCAAGAAGTATTTGAGATACAGATACAAGATACTCCCCGAAAAAATGTATCCGATACGATACTTCCCAATTGTATCTTAAGATACTTCGATACATTTGAAAATTTGCTATTATAGATCTCTATAATGAAGCAACAGAGGCGTATGTACAAAAGCGTTTACTGGAAAATTTCTTAACTGTGACCAACTTTGTTTAATTGTAATGAAATATCTGACTGCATCCCGAAAGTTCTGTCTTTCTTGCTCAAAGCCACTTCTTACACCGTGCTCAAAGCACCAGTTTCATTCCGAAACAACTTACTGGGATTTGTTTGGCTGCTTAACATGACAGCTCTTTATACGCTGCGAGGTCAGCTGTTTTTGCTTGACACTTTCACATGATGCGTATCGCTGCTCTACTTGACGACCAGCTAGTTGGTTGCCATCTACTTGCAAAAACGTCATTAAGAAGCCTCAGCATGATGGCGCAAATACCGCTTTACAGTCTTACCTTGTCCGTAAACTTATTACCGTTTTCGTAATAGCGCATCACCCTACAGGTGTAGAGCAGCAAAAACGCTGGTAGCGATATTTCTTGCGACGCATCGTGCGAAGACGATAGCTACAGAGTCAGCGCTTACAGTTCAGTGAAGACATAAAAGTGCAATAATTTTTCATATCCTGCTTATCTGCTGGCGTAAAGGATTCGCTAGCAACATATTTACTAACGGGCAATCTTTTACCAGAGTCCTTTGATAACACTGAAATTGTTGAGGGACTCTGTTTTTAGCATTTCTCCTCTATATGGTTTACCGTCATGCGGCACTCGTTATGGTATTTTTTGATATTTCGCCTAAATGGTAAATAAATAAGCTCAATCATGGAACATTTTTGATATTCATTCTTGGGCCGAGTGCGTTTCGTCACGAATAGGGCGCATTTAAAAACGACCGATCCTTTTTTTTTTTTTGCGTCGTACACGCTGCGTGGTGAATATTTTCCGGCCTTTTAAAGGAAGCCCTCGATACGTGAAATAAAACCACGTGACTGTGCTCATGCGCTACCGTACTACAGCGCTCAGAAAAGCAAAACAGCCGGCGCGCGGACCGTCAAGCTATCGCTTCTCAGGGACGGTGGCGTTTGCTATGCCGTGTGCGGCCTTCAGAAATGTTGAGGCACTGTGGAACCGATACTTAAAGCAGCGGCCGCTCATTTCGCCGCGGTCTACGCGCCGGTTTGGTCGTTCTCGAATGCCCTCTACAACGTAAGAAAGTGCACTTGGCCCTAAATTGAATATCTGAAGTGTTGCATATTTCATCGTAGTTAATTAAGGAATTAAGCGCAATATAAAAATACGGTAACGAGAGCCACATGACGCTAAACCATGTCGTTGGTTTTATTCGGTAGAGGGTAACCACTTCTTTGTAAGTATTCGGTTCCAGTTACGCGAAACACCCTGTATAAATACGACACAGGCGGAACCTCTAGAAGCTATGACAATAGAGCATCATGTACCGTCAACTTACATGTCACGGTCAGACAATAGAAAACTGATTGCCTCAACTTAGATGTTAAGGACAGAAAGTAGAAAACACAGTACCGGTGGGAAATAGTATCAAAGGGCTCGTGGGGACGCTCATGAGAAAAACGGAGTACTTTGTACTATATTTCTCAAACTCCCTTCCTAAGATTTTTTAAAGATTTTTTATATTTTGCATAATTATAATGCATACTCAATTTCGCTATTCTACTAAATTGTAAGCAGAATTTTTGTTGCTGCATACTCCACGCACGCTTTCACGCAGACGACTGAAGCAAAGAACGTATTTTAGCGGCTGGTTACAAAAGACGTATAACAGTAAACAGAAAGGCAAGAACTATACCGAGGCCTAGGTAATGTATGGAATGCGAACGGAGTACAGCAAAGAGATCAATTTTGCTAACAATCAAATTATCATTAAAATAACTCCTTGAATAATTTAGCAGGAAGAACATTGATGCAGTACGCCAAAATAGCTTCTGTTACGTAAATACTTGTTCTACTACATCTAGCATTGGCACCGGTGGTGCCACGGTTGTTAGAATTTCATTTGCATATAAATCAATCTCATCATCAAGCATACATTTACGAGGTCTTTCAAATCGCTGATGTGGGATAGCCGCGAGACGTAAATCAACCCCAATCTTGCATTATTGAGACTTTGCAATAAAGCACCACGCAAGACAAACTTCGATAACGACACTATAGCGGCATCAGAATTTGAGCGAAAGACGCCGCACGCATTGGAGTACTGATCACTGGCTAGAAAAAGTGTCAGGGCACCGACACAACTAAAAAAGCGAAAACATCGAGAAAAAACGTCTGCTGCGCGTAGACGTTACCGCGCCTGTTTTTGTCGAGGTGGCTCGAGTGCCATCACGTGAGTTTCCTCTACGAATAGGGACGCGTAGAACTAATCGCCTGTGTTCGCTGGAGCACTCTGGCAGAAAGATAAAAGAATGTCACTGTCGTTAGTTTTATTCAGGTGGCATAGTGGCAGCAGTATCAGCTTGAGAAGCGGAGTTCAGCCAACGTTTATTGTTTCGCACGGTGGTGTTTCTACAGCAGTATCTTGTATCTTTAGATACACGATACAATATTGAATGTATCGGAAATACAGATACTCAATTTGCGAGACGTATCGCGATACAGATACAAGATACCCAAAGGGTATCTAAGATAGTATCTAAGACACATGTATCTTCGATACTGCCCAGCACTGCAGCAGAGGAGCACGACCTGGCGTTTCTCGCGTCGACTGCATCGGAAACTGATGGAACGACGCTGGTGAGTGCACGCAGTACGGAACGTTCGACTAGCCATATCGTTCGCTTGGCAAACGGTGCTTCGGCTACGAGGGTAAATAAGCATAACCAACACTTGCATAACCGGGCCTTGCCGAGCTAAGCCGCAGTCATTTTTTTCATCTAAGCGAGCTTTTTCATTTAAGGGGCCAAGTGAAGACGACAGCAGTCAGCAGTTCTGTAACGCGAGATTATTATATGTTGACCACTTGGCGGAAATGCAACTTTGTCGTATTAAATGGGTGGTGCCACCAAATTTGTGGCTTGCGCGTTCATTGCTGTAAGCGTTTCCTATAGCTCCAGGAAGCATGATACACGCACCAAGATTCATGGATTCTCGCTAAATAAGTTAATATCGCCTTTTTATGTAGACAACCTTCGGTTTCTGGGCGCCGAGGTTGGGCAGTGACGTAGCAGGGTAGGGGGATTGGTCACGTGACCACACAAGGCTGTGACGCACTTAGCCAGCAAGCGATCGAAACTCGGCGAGTGATGTAGCAACCGATGCTTTGCCGGTACTATAGTGAACTAGAATATATTCTGGTTCACTATAGCCGGTACGTACGTTGCGGAGGTGGCGGAGGTCCGGTGGGCACTCGCGTAGCTACAGCAGATCTGGTGTGACGTCACTACAACTTTCGTTGCCCCTCCTATAGAGCTATACGTCAGTGTTGACGCGCTAGCGATGGGTCTCGATCGGGAGAATGGCCATTTAGGTACACTTTGGAATTGAATGAAAATATATGTTGAATGAAAATATAACCGCGCAACAACGGCCCATCGCACGCAACAAGTTCATGCATGAATGTGAGGAGCAGTCGCCATGAGTACGCGCGCGAGACCATGCGCGGCTTCGGACAAGAGCTTCGCACCTACGCGCGTTCCTCAGCAATTGTGTAAATGCGGCGCGCCAGCGCCTCGCACTGCCTTGCAGTCGCGGCGCTTGCGGCCTGAATGTCCAACGAGACTGAATGTCCAATAGTGGACATTCAGTCTCGTTGGACATTCCGTCTCGGTTGGACATTCCGTCTCGTTGGACATACAGTCTCGTTGGACATTCCGTCTCGGTTGGACATTCCGTCTCGTTGGACATACAGTCTCGTTGGACGTTTCGTCTCGGTTGGACATTGAGTCTCGTTGGACATACAGTCTCGTTGGACATCCAGTCTCGGTTGGACATTCCGTCTCGTTGGACATTCCGTCCCGGTCACAAATTTCGCTTTTTCGTTTGACAGTGTCTAGCGTTACGCCTAGACGTAACGATAGGAGCCGTTGCAGTTACGTCTGGACGCCCCAGTGACACGCGCTTGCGGCCTGAATGTCCAACTGTAGTGTAATGAATATGACCTAAATTGAAAAGACTTAAATGGCACGAAAAAGCACACTTTCTCTCGGTGGGATTCGAACCCACAACTTTCGCATTACGCGTCTGATTAAGCTACGACGGAGGGCGCTCCCTCGTCCACTTTGTTGGGTATTTACGTGAGATCAATCCCTGGGAGTGTTAGAAAGCGCATATCGTCGCCGTAATTATAAGGTTGCGGGTTCGGATCCCACCGACGGTAAGGGTGCTTTTTCGTCCACTTGGATTCCTTTCGATATGGGTTATAATTATTACATTGCAGTTAAAAAAAATTCGGCAGATCCCACGCACAGTGGGAATCGATGTAATGCGAAGCAGCCAGCAAAGAGCTGCACACACCGCCTTGTTTGTCTTTGAGCCAAATGAAATCATTCATGCCATGGCATCTAGTTCACCCTATATCGCATGTTTGCCATGCACGAATGCATGCACAATCTGGTATATACCATGCCAATGAAACGTGTATTCTGGTATATACAATGCATGACCTGTCGTTTATGTTCATCACGTACTCGTGTCAAGGCATACCAATTTTGGTATATACCCAGTTAACAAAACGGCCAGAAGCGCACCATGACTAGTGTCATGTAAATCATACCGTACATGACATGCGTATCATGGTTTTCATGTTACCACCTGTCACTTACTTATGTTCGTCATACAGTCACATCGCACAATACCAATTTTGGTGTATGTCAAGCTAGTGAAACGGCCGCGAATGCACCATGAGCGTGGCATCTAAATCATGACATACATGACATGCTTGTCATGATTTTCATGTTACCACCTCTCATTCACGTTCGTCATACAGTCGCGTCGTGCAATACCAGTTTTGGTGTATATCAAACGAGCGAAATGGCCGCGAATGCACCATGAGCGTGGCATGTAAGTCATGTCGTACATGACTTGCATGTCATGATTTTCATGTTACCACCGCTCATTTACGTTCGTCATACAGTCGTGTCACGCAATACCAATTTTGGTGTATCTAAGCAAGCGAAGCGGCCGCGAATGCACCATGAGCGTGCCATGTAAATCATGACATACATGACATGCATGTCATGGTTTTCATGTTACCACCTGTTCGTGTTCTTCATACAGTCACATCGCACAATACCAATCTTGGTGTATATCAATTCAGTGAAACTGCCGCGAGTGCGCCATGAGCGTGACATGTAAACCATGTCGTACATGACATGCATGTCATGATTTTCATGTTACCACGTGTCAGTTATGTTCCTCATACAGAAATGTCTCGTCATACCAGTTTTCGTATATATTCATTCATTTAAACGGCCGCGAGCGCCCCGAAACCATGTCATGTGAATCATGCTGCACATGACATGCGTGTCATGATTTGCACGTTAGGACCTGTCATTAGGTTCATCATGAACTTTTGTCACGCCATACCAATTTTGGTATATATGAAATTAACGGAACGGCAGCAAGAGCCCCAAGGCCGTGGAATGTAAGTCATGCTGTTTCTGACATGAATGTCATGATTTTCATGTTATGACCTGTCATTTATGTTCGTAATAAGGTATTGTTATGCCACACCACTTTTGGCATACTTCCGATTAACGAAACGGCCAGGAGAGCACAAAGTCGTAGGCGGCTGATAGATAGATAGATAGATAGATAGATAGATAGATAGATAGATAGATAGATAGATAGATAGATAGATAGATAGATAGATAGATAGATAGATAGATAGATGGATAGATAGATAGATAGATAGATAGATAGATAGATAGATAGATAGATAGATAGATAGATAGATAGATAGATAGATAGATAGATAGATAGATAGATAGATAGATAGATAGATAGATAGATAGATAGATAGATAGATAGATAGATACGTTCAAAGCCGCGGAAGTTCGCCAAGAAATGCTTCGCATTTAAAAGCCACATATAATGTCCCCAATGCATTGGCTGTTGGTTTTCTAACAAATAATTGAGTCCCTCGAACTATTCTTATTTCGCACTTTCACAGCAAGGGCTTCGTCCTGCCTCGTGACGCTTTCTGGCAGAAAGAGTGTTTCACACTTGCCGTCTTAGCTACGAGTGGCGCTGGTACAGGGTAGAGGAGCGCGCTGCTGGCATCAAGGCACCCTATCTCAGGGTCTAAACGCACAGAGATGCCGCTCAAAGTTGACGAGGGAGCGCCCTCTCTCGTAATCCTTTAAGGGGTTGTGATGACTGATTTATGACAGAGATAAATAGGAACAGCAAAGTATGCAAACAAGCAAAATAAATCAATACAGTAACATGTTCAACATTCATACGAAAACTAAAAATAGAAAATAGAAATAAAACTAACAAAAGTTGAAATTATAATAAATGCAGTAAAGCGAATACGGAAACAAAAATACGACGCCCGACCCCCCAGACAGTCGATATTTGCAAAACACACACAAAAAATGCGATCTTGCGTTAGGCTATCTCAACCCAATGAAAGAGTTGTCTGAGAAATTTTAAACTAGGGCGCGTTTATCTCATCTATGTTGGACATTCCGTCCCGTTGGACGCCGGTCACGTGACCCATTGGACATTCAGTCTCGTTGGACATTCCGTCTCGTTGGACATTCAGGCTCTGAATCCAGTCGCGGCTCCACCAGACTCCGCGCCGCACTGCCAGCTCTGCCGCCACTGCCGCCGTCGCCGAGGAGAGAGGGTTTACGTCACGAGAAGAGGGCGGCGCTGGGGCGGGGCGCGGAGAGCGGCGAGATGAAATGTCTGTGTAGCAACTGGCGCCATCTGTAAGTCCTTTATGTGTCACTCCGCAGAAAATGCAGAAGACCTTCAGTGGCTCTTAATATGATGTTTTTTACTTCTGATAAGATTGAGGATAACAGGGACAGCGAGCCAACTATCTTTATACTTCGTTAAAGGTGAATTAGCCTGAATAACGACATTAAAAAGTCAATCTAGGGATATTTCTTCAATCTAGGGATAAATCTTTGTCTTTTAGGTTGGCATCACTGTCCAAGGGCGTCGCCCCGCGCGCCTCCTAGTGACTCTACTCCGACCTAAAGCCCCTTACTACCCTTACTCCGGCCGGCTCCGTACTTTGGCCTACGAGGCGTGGTCGCCTGTGCTCGCTTATCTTTTCCTTTTTTTGTAATTTCGAAAACCTGCCCTTGCTTATCTCTTGAGAAGGGTTCAGAAGATGGGCTTTCCACGTGTTGTGCTTTCATCGCAAAGTTTGCGTAGAAGCCGCACGAAGGTCACTTTGCTCGCTGCAGCAGCTGTGCTTACTAAAGGAGTGAGCTTTTCTTCGTATGACATTCCAGTTTATCGTTATCGCATCCATTGCATCGCCCTTGCGGCGAAACTGTCACTTTTTTCTTTTTTAAATTTCTATTTTACATTAACCATCGGCCAACCCTGCGTAGTGGGCAAGCGCCATCACTCGAGGAGCAAGCAAGCAAGAATTCTAACATGGTGAGCATTTATCAATATATAGTTTAGACACACGCAGTGCACACTCCGTAAATGCCGTTTTGTGAGCATGTAATACTACAACGGCATGCAGTCGCAAAATGACGACAGAGCCATATAAAATGGCAGTTTCGCACAACTCGATTCGCCACGCGCGACATTGCATGTGTCTCCGATACCATGACGGCGAACGAGCCTCAACTGCAGACGCTTTCAAATACAAGGAGCACGAAGGGACGAGTGAAACATGGCCGCTTGCGAATTGACCCAAACAGCCGGACGCTTGTGGAACGCGAGTACCGTGAAATTCATGGCATTGTTAGCTAACTGCGTATTTCACAAAACAGTCACCATATCTCACGCCCCAATGAAAGTGGTGGTTTGAATAGCAGGTAAATTTCATGTCCCATAAACTTACCTGTGCTTCCAGGCAGGTAACTGATCGCCTGCATATTCGACTTTTGTGAATGTCCTTCCTATAGTAAGATCGAAAAACAGCGTCAAATTGAGTGTGCGTATTAGAGCGAGGCCATCCTTTCGCTTTACGCACGCCACGCAAACTTTATAGAAACCTCTCAGGGCACCTGCGCGGAGATGTAACTTATAACGACGAAAAACGGGGACAAGGAAGACATGCACAAGCGCTGACTGGCAGTTTATCGATATAAGCAAATGACATAAAGAACACGAACGATTGCAGGTTGGCAGTTAGATATTCTATCTGAAGTTTGCGCAACTTAACCGATGGCCTAGCAGCGCACATATCACCGTAGTTACGAATAAAAAACGCCTCTGTTACTTCTCGCGCTGTCCTATGTTCATGCATAGACTAGCACCTTGCTAGGCCATCGGTTATGTTGCACGAACTTGAGATTGTCTATCTAACCGCCCACCTGTAATCGTTCACGTGCTCATCGTACCACATTGCTTATGGACATACGTGCGTTTCTCCCGATAAAGTTTCAGTTGCCAGTCAGTGCTTGTGCCTTCCTTGTCCCGTTTTCTTTTTCGCGCAGTTTCATCGTTATGGATTACCAACTCGCTCAGCGCTCATTTCTTCTAAGATGGTATTTTTATTATTGATTCAAACCAACGAACATTCCTGGATAGCAGGCTCCCGCTTGGTTTACGACAAGGTTGAGTGTTCATACGAAATATACAGCACGAATAACTCGTCTCGTATCGGTAGCGCAGCTGCGAAGAACCCACGGAATAGGTTTTGTGCCCTCGTGCCTCACAGCCCGGGCTTTGTATCGGCTTTTTGCAGAGCAACGACGGCGCTGCTGGCTCGGGACGAATTCGCTGCGGTGCGACGCTGGAGCATCACGCTACGGCTCGCGGTGAGACAAGTATGTCTCGCGTGAGGCCAAACACTTGTTCCACACCGACTAGCCGTGACATCGTAGATAGATAAGAACGGATTGTTAAGGAAATATTTTTGGGACAATGTAGCCAAAATAAGAAAAAGATAAGGACTGACACTCGGGTGCCGGGTTTTCAGCGCGAAATTAAAAGAAAAATGAAACTTGGGCACCCACTTCTGTTTTAATAATTTATATCACATCGCGAAAGTAATGACAATGGAGTTCTCAAAGAATAATTTGTCAGTCTAAACTGATTTCGCGTTAGTGTCATAGTGTAGTCAAAGTTTGCCGGATGAAATGATGTACAGTCTCTTCAGAACGCGTGTCTAAATATCTTGGCATTTAGTAGAACGGAACTCGAAAGGACAGAAATTTCTTCTTTTTGCGGTTTGTATATAAGCGAAGGATTACAAATAGACGTTTTATCCAGCAAGTGTTGTAATAAAACTGTGGAAGAAATATAACTTAAGAGGGCACTCGTATGGGCTATCGATTCTTTGTTAGGCCAACTCCGGCGATTTTTTGGCCATGTCAAAATAATGGTGCTTTTATGTTCCTGAGACGCTCCTGTCACGGGCCCGATAGCAGAAATACTCGGCGAATTGGAGAATAATTTTAAATAAGCAAAAAAGCGCAACACCGAAACCGAAATCCAACCGAGCATACTGTCTTCGCGTGACGTATAAGTGGGGACAAAACCGGAAATCATGCAAGGCATGCCGGTCCACGTAGTATGAAAGCGGCGAAGAGCAGACGCTCAGTTGAAAGGTGACTCCGTCGGAAATCTTGTGTGTGATTGACCGTGTCACGTGCACAAGCTGAGCTGTCGGAAAATGACAGCTGCGATAGGGTGGCCTAGCTGCGATTCCGACGCATTTGGAGGCCAACTATAATGGCCATTCCTCTTCGATGAAGTGGAACACACCTGTTTAGCTCTTTGTTTGCCTGGTTGCGCATTCCACCGCCAGACGACACCACCTGTCCAGGCAGCTCAAGTTTGTGGGGCCGTGATCGGGTAAAATGCTATCGCTGAGAAGTTTGCGGACTAATTAAAGCTTCTTAATATTGCTATGGGAAGAGTGCATAAATGACATAATGCAGCGCTAAAAACACACACACCACAAAGTAAGGAACACAAACCAACGGTTTGTGTTCCTTACTTTGTGGTGTGTGTGTTTTTAGCGCTGCATTATGTCATTCAGCAAGTACCAACTCGCCCAACAACACGTTCTTCTGCAAGAGTGCATAAGTTTGGCAATAGCAGCGTCGAACATTGCGTTGGTAGGGCCGAAGGAATGTAATATAAGCCAAGTATGAGCCACCTTTCGCGCCAACGTTACTAGATTAGGTTACGTTGTTTCGCACGATGCGCAGCTCACCGTATACCGATAGGCCTGGTCACGGTGCACCCTGTATATGTTACGGAAAGTGTTTCGGTGATGTTCACGCATGTGCATTCTTTAGCCGGTACGGTATTACCGTACTTTCCGTGCGGTAAACCGGCATTGGTAATCGTTAGGTGCGAGTGTTTCGTGACTGCCAACGGGGAATCGTGTGCAGCCCACAACGCGACACCACTTGCCACCCATCGCGCGCATTACCACAAGGAACTGAAATTCACACGCCCAGCCAACGAATCGCTCGCCAAACACACGCGATTGTTGCCTTGCGAATAGAAGACGCTCTAGGGGCCCCTCGGTTCCGTCACTTCCGCTGTAACAAAAATGACGTCGCGCACACAATGTTGCCAATACATAACTTGCAAGTGACGTCAGTTCCTGTCTTCCGTCCGCCATCACCGAGCACATACGTCTCAGTGACCGCGCTGCGTTTACGTTCGTGCGAGTATCGTTCGGCGTAGTCCGCGTGTTTTGATCGTTTGCCTTGCGCCTATGACGAACGAGAATCGTTCAGGACATTATGCAGCCTGCAGTGTCGTCAGTGGTATCGCAGGTGATGGTTGAAACAACTTCGCACGAGTCACCTAGCGGCGCTCTTGGCCGCCTGCATTTTGCGGCGCTCAAACTGCACACATTTTGTCGCTGATTGCTGCATAAATCCATGGCCCAATAACATGTTTGGCGCCCAGTCGGGGTTCGTTTCACCGAAGAGCTCAGAGGGCCTCCAGAAAACCAAGGCGCGATCGCTGTGTTCAATTCGGTGCTTCACGTTTCGACAAAAATTGACCTCACGCATAACTCCGTGGTGATACACTCGGCGAAAAGATGAGGAGATTCGGAAGCATAACTTGCCTGTTATGAAGTGACGCCCGCACACAAACGTTGTGCAACGTCTGAGGTCCTTCCTGTTTACGCACGCATAAGCCATGTGCTCCGCTTCTCGGACAGCTCTTTCGTACGGTCGCACGGGTTTGTGATCACGTTTGGCAAACAGTACGTCACCGCGTCTGGTCTTTTTTTTTAACACGAAAGTGTTTTATGCCGGGGTCCACCAAGTACATCCGTCACGGATATGACGTTGATAAAATGGACGCCAACGGGTGAGAAAGAAAAAAAAAAAACCAAGAAAAAGATACCCCGCTGGGAATCGAACCCACGACGTTGCGGCCGCGACGGCAAGCGCCCGACGCCCTACCGACTAAGCTAACTCCTTTTTTTTTTCTTTATTTCACAGAGCGTTATATGCTGCTGGCAAGGGTCAGAATGTACTTAAGCGAGTCAAAAAAATGGAAGCACCTCCAAATGCAAAATCTTTCTTCTTTAAATTGCACACAGGAACACTACCGGTAAAAACCTTTTTAGAGGAGCGAGGTTTCTATATGCCATGGGGCTCCGATTGCTTAATATGTAACCAACCTGAAACAATTGACCACGTCTTTCTGCACTGTTGGGAGGGGGTGTACTTTTGGGACGTGTTGCAGAGGACAATAAAAAAAGAATTTCCGTTAGACCCTCATGGAATTCGGTATTTAGCAATAGACAATGAGGACGGGCTACCTTTTGACTTCATCATGATGACTGGCTTGTACAGTATATGGCGCTCACGAATGGCTGGATTTTACTGTGACCCGGATAGAAGACCAGCAAGACAGTATTTTCAAGAAAGTATGGCCCGGTTTCCTGAGGTAGAAAAAACAAAAGAATGTGTTCCTCCATGGTTGGCTAGGGTAGAGCCCCTGCTTACTATGAAGGAATTTTAAATCACAGTGTTGGTTATCCAGTGGTTTCCGGTTTGTGTTTCTACATGTTTGTGGTGTCTTGTAAAATAATTCTGTTGTCCCCGTTTGTGTGATGTACAACCGGAAATAAAGACTAAGCTAACTCCGGAGATGTTAGACTTGGCGCGAACGCGCCTTATATCTTTCACACATTCTCTTTCGCTTTTAGGAGAACTTTTTGTTGGGCAAGTTGGTGAACGTTCATAATGATTTTTAAGGCGCAAAGCAGGACAAACACAAGAAAGGACACGGGACGGGCGAAGCGGGGCGGTGCCGCCGTCTGTGAGATGTGAAAAGAAGTAATGCTTCACGATCGACACTTACTAGCGCTTACTCCGAGATTGCACGCAATATCGGAGGTCATGGTTAAAGCGTCTCGATACCAGAGAGGCAGACTGGCCACGCTGGCTTCGCCGAGGCACCTTTGACGCAGTTACGTTCTTTCCCTTTGGCTTCGTGCGTGCGTCGGCTCATCGGAGTAGTGCAGCTTCCACGTGGACCAACGGGATTTCTCCGCCGCCGACTGCTTCAATTGCGAGAGCACCGACTAACAAAACTGCTGCAATACGCGTTGCAGAAAGGACGCGATTTCGACGGGCGAATGTCGTGCCTTGGTGGAGCGAGAGCAGCGCCTGTGAGACAGAGGCCAGCGGGACGCACGCGTTTGCGGCTCAGGCTACGAACCTCTACCTCCCGTGTTGCTGAAGCGCAGTGTGTGTTAGTGTATGCATGAGCACAGGCGTCGGCTACCCATTACTAGAAAGCGCACATCGTGCCGTTTCGCTCCTTAATTGACGACGCTTTGAAGAAGTGCATACCGGGTACCAGTATTATTATGAGCTTGTTGACATCATCCTTACGCGGGATTCACGATTCGCTGTGTCCAAATATATGTTCACAACGTCATCTGCCACAACGGTTTAATCATGATCATGGGCGTTAGTCGTCGCGATAGAGGCATGCCGTCAACATGGGTGCATCCACGTCAAAACGGTGCTGTAGCTGCCAAACACGAATAGACATTGTACAAGCTCTCATATATCACTACGCAATAAGCACTACTTCTGTGAAGACACGTTTCACTTTCGTGTTATACCGATACCTATGGCGGAGGGATCAGCCATGTTTTTTTTATTGATTTACACTTCTCGTGCAGCAGCCAAATATCGCACAAATCGCCCGTTGCGATGAGCAGCATTGACGGGAAATGCGAGAGCCGCACAGCTCGGTAATGGCGCCGCATGCCGCGAAATCGTATCCCAGAGTTCCGCGGTGTGACGTAGTTGCAAGTTATGTATACTTCTGGGAAGCAAGGTGGGGAGAGTCAGGGCAATCAATAAAATTCATTTGCAATGAATCTGCGTATGTCTCCAGCTGGTAATTCGGCATAAATAACGGGAACGTGAAAAGGAACGTACCCAGCGAATTTTATTGAGATCCATGGTCCTCGAAAAATCGCCGGAGTTGGCCTTAAAGGACAGAATTGCACAGACAGAAGCGCCTGTGTCTGGGCAATTGGTTCATAAATAAGATAAAAGTGTAGACCCTCCTTCTCCAGAGGATGCCAGTAATTCCCAGTTACAGTCCTCATGTTAATTATCATTCTGGACCACTCGTCTGCACCGAAATAGCAAAGGATGAGGGACATCAGTCTTTTTGAAATTATCGTGAACTGCACGGATTTTCAGCTTTCGCAGCGCTGTGAACGAAGCTGCTGTGGCAATTGTTCACTTATACAATCTTTAACACATTTTGATAACCCTTGATGCCAAAAAGAGGAATAAAGGTCTTTATAAAGACCTTTACTGCGGTCGCAACCAGGCTAAACAGCGCTCTTTCCGCCATCGGGAATTGTTAAGGTGAAAGCACATGTCTCATGCGTACGCAGCCTTGAATGAAAAGCCGGCGTGAGAAGAGTTAACCAAAGAAAGCGCACGTGACGGCTAGGGGAGCGAAAGCCGCCACAGAGTGTGAAATGCGATGTATCTCGCAAAAGACTGCAACAAGCTTCAAAGCGAGTAAAAGCTTGACTGTCCATATGTGTGATGATAATCAAGGCAAATTAAGAGGGTTACAGAAAGTTAATTAGAGAAAGCTAATTATAGGGCGATATACAAATTGAGTGAGTACGAAGAGTGAATACTATATAGAGAAACTTAACGAGTAAAACTGAGCTTTGTGAACCTCCCACGTCAGTATAAACTGCACGGTAAAATAGCCCCTCCCGGAGTCGTCCTGGCGAATGTGTAAGAGACCCTGCGACTTGCTTTACGATGTCCTCGTGATTAAAAAACACATCCTTAAGTTGCATTGAGCTTCATACATGTACAAGAACTTCTCCAACAAACTGCAGCGCCACCACTTCACATGTTTCTCAGACTTTCCTGTACCATACGCCAGATGGGTTCCATTTAGATGTTAAATAACATTGTGCATATGGGCATGGTATGCAAGAACACCTGTCTACTTAAGCCTAGGTGCTTACATTATATATATATATATATATATATATATAGCGAGGTAACTGATCGTGTCAGTGGACGAAGCATCGCCGCCGGAGCAGGTGGTGGACGGCGTGTCGAGTCGGCCGTTGCCACTGCTGATGGCCGCCGGACTCGTGGCTGGGGCAGCGCTCGGCTTCGCCATCCGTGCCACCGACAACCCCTGGACCAAGCGACAGATCGTGTACGTCGGGTTTCCCGGTACGTGCATGCAGAATGCATTCCACTGAATGCCGCCTTGCTCACGGCCGCCGACTTAGCGATACTCTCAGTGAAAGGTCTGAATTTGCCGTGCTGTGAATGAAAAATCTGAAATTCTGAAATCTGAAAATCTGAAATGCTGTGAATGAATAGGTCTGAAAATTAATATGCATAAAACTAAAGTAATGTGGAACAATCTTGGCAGAGAACAGCGCTTTGCGATAGGTGGCGAGACACTGGAAGTTGTAAAGGAGTACGTCTACTTAGGACAGGTAGTAACCACGGAGCCGAACCATGAGAGTGAAATAACTAGAAGAATAAGGATGGGTTGGGGCTCATTCGGCAAGCATTATCAAATCATGAATGGTAATCTACCACTATCCCTCAAGAGGAAGGTATATAACAGCTGCATCTTACCGGTACTTACCTACGGAGCAGAAACCTGGAGACTTACAAAGAGGGTTCAACTTAAATTGAGGACGACGCAGCGAGCGATGGAAAGGAAAATGACAGGTGTAACCTTAAGAGACAGGAAGAGAGCAGAGTGGGTCAGGGAACAAACGGGGGTTAAGGACATCATAGTTGAAATCAAGAAGAAGAAATGGATATGGGCCGGGCACGTAGCACGTCGGCAGGATAACCGGTGGTCATTAAGGGTAACTGACTGGATTCCAAGAGATGGCAAACGCGTGAGGGGGAGACAGAAAATTAGGTGGGTAGATGAGATTAAGAAGTTTGCAGGTATTACGTGGCAGCAGAAAGCACAGGACCGGGTTGATTGGCGGAACATGGGAGAGGCATTTGCCCTGCAGTGGGTGTAGACAGGCTGATGATGAATGAAAAATGTGCGTTTCTTTACTCTTATGCATGACCAAATAGAAAACCAACACTGCAAACTCTGCCTCAAAATTGCATGGAAGCTAAACTTGGTGGCTTCACTGTCACACCAGTCGTACGACTATACATTTTGGTATCCGCTGACTGAAAGCAATTTCATGAAGTGAATAACAGCGCGTATGACACGGACAGAGTAGAAACGACACCATGAGTGCTAACAACGTTGTCTTTACGGCACTGAGGCAACATCTAGAAACAAGCACAGCCTGCCTATTATGCGCGAGAACACAGACAAATCTTGACAAAGATTTCGAAGGCCGAATATTATTTTTTTTTGAAGCAGTGATAATGTAGAAGCGGGTTTTAAGAACACGATTTCATTTTTTTTTCTTAGGCATATAGACGCCGTGCTAACACATGAACTGTTCTTTTTATCAATTGCGTGTGCTTGCACTGTCAAGCGCTCGTTAACCAGGCGGCATTTGCCCAAAAATTTACACACTCGAAAGTCTTCGCCAGAGGCAGGGGAGTAATCTTGTTCTTCATTGTGGACAATGCGGCTGCTCAGCAGACTTTCGCGGGTGCAGGGTTCTGGACAGACACTGCCAAATTAACGCGTGGTTGATAATGCAAGCACACGCAGTCCATAAAAAGGGCAGTGTCAGCTTGGCATCTATATTGCTAAGAAAAAATAAAGCCGTGTTCTTAGACAGCAGTTCTTTGGCCGTTATCGAGATTAGCCAAGTTTTAGAGAACCAAAGATACTTAAAGAGTATCTATCTATCTATCTATCTATCTATCTATCTATCTATCTATCTATCTATCTATCTATCTATCTATCTATCTATCTATCTATCTATCTATATATCTATCTATCTATCTATCTATCTATCTATCTATCTATCTATCTATCTATCTATCTATCTATCTATCTATCTATCTATCTATCTATCTATCTATCTATCTATCTATCTATCTATCTATCTATCTATCTATCTATCTATCTAGCCGCCTACGACTTTGTGCTCTCCTGGCCGTTTCGTTAGTTGGATGTATACCAAAATTGGTGTGGCATAACATGACCTTATTACTAACATAAATGACAGGTCATAACTTGAAAATCATGACATGCATGTCATGAACAGCATGATTTATATTCCATGGCCTTGGGGCTCTTGCGGCCGTTCCGTTAATTTCATATATGCCAAAATTGGTATGGCGTGACAAGAGTTCATGACGAACATAACGACAGGTCCGAACGTGCAAATCATGACACCCACGTAATGTGCAGCATGATTTACATGACATTGTCTCGGGGCAGTCGCGGCCGTTAAATGAATGGAGTATCGGAAAACTGGTATGACGAGACATTTCTGCATGACGAACATAACTGACACGTGGTAACATGAAAATCATGCCATGTATATCATGTACGACATGATTTACATGCCACGCTCATGGCGCACTCGCGAAAGTTTCGCTAGATTGATATATACCAAAATTGGTATTGTGCGATGTGACTGTATGAAGAACTTGAATAACAGGTGGTAACATGAAATCCACGGCATGCATGTCATGTATGTCATGTATGTCATGATTTACATGCCACGCTCATGGTGCATTAGCGGCTGTTTCGACTGCTTGATATACACCAAAATTGGTATTGCGCGACACCACTTTATGACGAATGTAAATGATAGGTGGTAACATGAAAATCATGACATTCAAGTCATGTACGACATGATTTACATGCCACGCTCATGATGCATTCGCGGCCGTTTCGCTAGCTTGATATACACCAAAATTGGTATTGCGCGATGCGACTGTACGACGAACGTAAATTAGAGGTGGTAACATGAAAATCATGACATGCAAGTCATGTGCATGATTTACATGCCACGCTCATGATGCATTCGCGGCCGTTTCGCTAGCTTGATATACACCAAAACTGGTATTGCGCGACGGGACTGTATGACGAACATGAATAACAGGTGGTCACATGAAATCCATGACATGCATGCCATGTATGTCATGATTTACATGCCACGCTCATGGTGCATTCGCAGCCGTTTCGCTGGCTTCATATACATCAAAATTGGTAATGCGCGACGCGACTGTATGCGGAAGTAAATGAGAAATGGTAACATCAAAATGATGCCATGCAAGTCTTGTACGACATCATTTAGATGCCACGCTCATGGTGCGCTCGTGGCCGTTTCGCTCACTTGATATACACCAAACTTGGTATTGCGCGACGTGACTGTATGGCGAACATAAGTGACAGGTGGTAACATGAAAACCATGACATGCATGTCATGTGTGGAATGATATACACGCCATGCTCATAGTGCACTCGCGGCCGTTTCACTAGCTTAATATACACCAAAATTGGTATTGCGCGATGTGACTGTATGACGGACATAAATGACAGGTCTTAACACGCGAATCATGTTATGCATGTCATGCACGGTATGAAATACATGACACTGTCATGGCGCGCTCCCGGCTGTTTTGTTAACTGGATATATACCAAAATTCGTATGGCATGACACGAGTGCGTGATAAACATAAATGACGGGTCGTGCACTGTATATGCCAAAATACACGTTTCATTGGCATGGTATACACCAGATTGGGCATGCATGCGTGCATGGCGATATATGATGAACTAGATGCCATGTCATGAATGATTTCATTTTGCTCAAAGACAAACAAGGCGATGTAGGCAGCTCTTTGCTGGCTGCTTCGCATTACGTCGATTCCCACAGTGCGTGGGATCTGCCGGATTTTTTTTCCTGGTCAAATGCGCACATATATTGCTGTAAGCGGCGAAATCAAGCTGCAGCGCTGTGTTGTGTCGTCGTCGTTCCTTGCGCTGGGCAAAATCGAATTATTCATTCTAAAAAAAACACACAGGGCGTGCAAACACGGACACAAGAAAGAAGTCAGGACACCACAAACAGCGTTTGTGGTGTCCTGACTTCTTTCTTGTGTCTGTGTTTGCACGCCCTGTGTGCTCTTTCAGAATGAATACTTGCCAACTAGCTCAGCTCTCTGTTATTCTAATCGAATTATTCGGAGCCCGTTCTCTTTCGGACTCGAACAACTGGTCGGGGGAAGGGGGGGGGGGTTGAGACCCCCCTAATGGAAACTGCCTATGCGTGAGATTACAGAACAGACACACACTTAACTGCACCGTCATTATTCTTCTCCGACCAAACAGCAAAGCAACTCAACAGAAAGAAGTAAGACGCAACAAAAATAAATATGGAAACGAGATGAAAAGAAAAAAAAAGTTGCGAGTTAAAAGTAAGTTTTAAAAGTGAACAGTACGTGGAAAATGTCACGTCTTTCAATCTGCGGTGATTGTATTGGTTGACTGAATGCAGGCGAGTTGTTTTTGCGCATGATGTCCGGCGTGACGCTCCCGCTGATCAGCACCAGCGTGGTTGCCGCCCTGGGCAGCAGCCGACCGCCTGTGCTGGGCCGCGTGGGCCTGTGCGCATTGGCCCTGTCCCTCGTGTGCAAGTGCCTGGCCGCGGCTGGAGCGCTAGGCCTCGCAGCCTTTCTCTCGCCGGGAAACACGGTGCGGCTCGACGTCGTGGAGACACCGAGGCCCAACATGAGCCTCTCCAATGTCGCCATCGACAGACTGCTGGACTTCATCAGGCACTGAAATCAATAGGATTCCGTGCGATGCGTCGCGAACTACACGCAGTACATGGTTGTATTTGTACCGTTCATCAACTATACCCTCTCTCAACAAGTCTCGCCTATTAGCATCGCTGTTCACTAAACGTAGAAAGCCCTCTGTGATAGGTCATGTAGTTCAAATGCCTTGGCGTCCGCAAAAGACAGCCTCCAGTTGTACGTAGCCCGCATTCCACAAATAAATAAGAAACCCTTGCCTGTCTGACAGAGACGGTCGCAAAGTGCGTACGATCAACGTCGCGATAGCTCCCGGGGTCTCGGTTGGCAACAATGCATGTTATCCTTCGACAGGAATATATCGCTATCCCCAATTCCTTCATTAAGTGTGCGGAGGCTGCCGAAATGTTTTTTTTTTAACAGTCGTATAGCAACACGTTATAGCACCAGGAATCCGCGGTTTAAACCTTATATTGGCATTCTTCCATTGAGCACGAAGACGCGGGTGTGATCTTCAACGAAAAAAATTTAACCGAATTTTTTATACCCTCTACGGCAAAACTACCCGAAAGAGGAGTAACGGAGCCCAATAGGCGCGCGCGATGAACGGATAGACCGTTGAGGAGCAATCGCAGAGGGATGCGTGCCGTGTGCAAACCAGTTAGTCTGCAAAGGGATGAACCGCGCGGGAGATGCAGGTCGTGTGCTGAGATACGTTCCGGTGTGCAAACCGTTGTCAAGGGAACTAATCGTCCTCCTCGCTCTTGGGTCAGTCTTCCCACTTGTTTTCCTGGTGGCGTGTTGGCGGTTGTGTCGCGCTCGGACAGTTCGACAATCTAGGAACTACGCCGCGGTGCCTTCGATGTACACGTATGCGTGGATGAGCGTGTGGTGCTGCTTTTACGTTTCACCGCACCCATGAAGTCTGGAGCTGGTCTCGGCACGTCGCGACGCCGCGCTGTATATCTCCGGCGTAGTCATGGCACTGCGTTGCCACCGGCTGGGAATGGCAGCCGAGAAGACAGTAGGCCTATCGGATTCATGATTTTAATCTGACTCTGGGCACAAATCGGCGCTGGATTCTTTCACAAGTAAGTGATCGCTCTTTATTCTGCCGTACCTTTCGCGCGCGCGAACCTGATCGCGATTGCCGGTAACGGACTCGATTGTGTTGTATATCGCGAGCACGAAATGTACCACGAGGGCCGGCTTCGGCATCACCTCGCCTGTGCCTTGTGACCGCCTCGATATTGGCCGCCATTGTCGTCGGCTGCCCGGACGCTCGCTCAGCGATGATTCGCCGTGGCGATGAGCTGCGAGCTCGCGATATTGGACAGAGGCTTCGCCGCTGTTCTGCGACTCGTCCAAAACGCATTGCGGTCGCAGGCAACGAGCTCGATTGTATGTCGCGCGCTTGAAATGCACCGGCATGGGTTGGCGGGTGCATGCTTTAGCTAGCCGACTTTAGCTGCGCTTCGGAACTCTTTGGAAATTGGTCTCCATTACCGTCGGTTTTCCCTTCGCTCGCTCACAAGCCGCCCGGCGCCGTTCGTGGCGGTGCCCCGCGTTCGCTCGCTCTTCTGCTCGAGATTCACTTGCGGCAGCGGCGGCTGACGTGCTTTCTCGAGTTGTACGACGCCGCTCGCAGAAAACTCGCTGACTCGTTGGCGGCACGGTGGTTGGCGGCGCCTCGGCGTGATGGTTGCCGCACTTGAACTGTTGCGCTATGTGTCTCGAAATGCGTCTTTGATGATGTATGACATCACTGTGAAATTATTTGCATGTCATCATTTAGACGTGTGTTTTTGTTTCACCTTGAACGCATTTGCCATGTGCGTGCGTCTTCATCCTCTCTGTCTCGTGTGACTAACTATTCTAAATGTTTTTATGCTTTGCAGGATGCAGCCGTTATACACAACATGCAGAATTCTGTGTACACTGGCGCGTGCAATACCAGTCATCTATCGCTTCCGTTGGTGCAGCTTCACAAAAAAGGACTGTACGAGATGACAACGCGGCTGGACCTGTACTGGGCATTTTACAGTGAATTAAACGAAAGAAAGCAGAAACTTCATGTGTATAGAGAAAAATAAAGTGTTTCATTGTCTCACTTTTCTTTTTCGTTGTCCCATTGACTGCGAAAGCAGTGATACACGCATAACTAAGTATTTTTTTCGCGTGTTCTTTTCCGAGCCATTTGTTGCTCACCGCGAAAGAAAAAACACGCGAAAAAAGTATTAAGCCTAGCGAACAGTAACTGCAGAAAATCGTCCCTGCAGGGATTAACGGATCATTTGAACTGGGGATAAAAAGTTCATCCGAATGGAACATTTGAGTGGACCGACCGTTCGTCCGGCGAGGTGCAACTGTGGGGACTAACGGTTGCCCGGTAAGGTGTAAGTGTGACGACTGAATGTTAGTTTATTGAGGTGATCTGTGGGGACCATAGGTCGGCAAAAATTTTGGAACTCACTCAGACTCACTCAAATATATTTTCCTGGGAGAGCTCACTCGGACTCAGATTCACCGAAATTTTCCTCAGCCGAACTTACTCGACTCAGACTCACTAAACTTTTTCTCAACCGGACTCCCTCGGACTCAAACTCACCCACATTTTGCTCAGTCGGACTCACTCAGACGCAGACTCACGGCTTGACCTGAGTCTAAGTGAGTCGACTCATGAGTCCGCTGGCATTATGTGAGCTATTCTGATCGTGGTGTAAATGCTCTTGAAGGCCAATATCTCAAATAATGGGTGCTCTACGATACGCCTTTGGGTCTTGTACCTTCAAATACTAGATTTCAGGGGTTTCAATCTAGTAAGATCGTTGAGGTGGTGCATGAACGCTAGTGCATTGAGGTGTGTGGGAATATATCTGAGTATAAACGTAAGCCGATATAAGGCTGATAGTAATGCAGATAGCTCGGGGGATATAGGTCGGCAATTAAAGGTGGAGCTCACGCAGACTCACTCCTGAAATATATTTGGCGTTTAGGGCTCACTCGGACTTACACTCACCAATATTTTCCTCAACCGGCCTCACTTGGACTCAGACTCACGCATATTTTCTTCAACCGCACTCACTGGGGCTCACACTCACCAAAATATTACTCACCCGGACTCACTCAGACTCACAGCTCGATCTGAGTCTGAGTGAGTGTGAGTGAGTCGACTCATGAGTGAGTTTGCCGACCCATGTGGTGGGGACTAACAGCTGTTTGGGGACCAACGGTTAGATTCGGTGCCGTTAGTCCTTAAATGAATTAATGGTTATTGCAGCCCCATTAGTCCCCAAAACGCCATTTTGCCTTGATGTTAGGCGTGTACAACAATATGCAATAGAAATAGCGGTGTGTATGAAGACGAAAAAAGGAAAAAGCACATAAGTGATTTTACCGCGACTTTCAGTGAGAACATGCTTGCGGCCTGTTTTGCCTGTTGTGAGATTTTGTTGTCTTTTCGCATTTTATAGCGGCATTTTTTCAAAACAAACGCTAAAAATAAGTATGGCATATTGTTAGGCTGGTTGGTTCATAGATTCACCAAACAAGTTGAAATTGCGCGAAGAACAGAACACTTAATAGCACGCACGCACGCACGCGCACGCGCGCGCGCGCGCGCACACACACACACACACACACACACACACACACACACACACACACACACACACACACACACACACACACACACACACACACACACACACACACACACACACACACACACACACACACACACACACACACACACACACACACACACACACACACACACACACACACACACACACACACACACACACACACACACACACACACCACACACACACACACACACACACACACACACACACACACACACACACACACACACACACACACACACACACACACACACACACACACACACACACACACACACACACACACACACACACACACACACACACACACACACACACACACACACACACACACACACACACACACACACACACACACACACACACACACACACACACACACACACACACACACACACACACACACACACACACACACACACACACGAAGCTTAAATAAATGAACCCACGACAACTTACCTCGTCATAAATAACTGTCCCATAATAACTGTCTGTGTGTGTTTCGCCAGATTGGAATAGCATTCTGACGCCTATTATGGCTGCAAGTATCATATGAGGTGACTCGCCGACATAATTTTCTGCGTGTCATTTCGTGTCGGTTCTGTAATGACGGCGTTCAGAAAGCGGAATCAATTACTGTATTGATTCGGGCTTCGAGCGCTGCATTTCTGTCTATTGACCTATGTCCGGTACTCAATCGCAAGAGTGCGGTGACTGTAGGCAGGCAATATTTGAACTGAGTCTTAACTACTAAGCAGAAATTTATGGCGACTCACTCACCTCTTGAGTTTTTCATTATCAATATGGTTCCTTGCTGTTAGTCCTCTTGAAAATTTAACTCGAATGCGATATATGCAAAACAGTTGTCCACGATATAATGTCTGATGCACAAATGTAAGTCGCTTAAACGCATTATTATTGATACCAATGTAACGTGAATGGAGTTTAGTGTCGCGAGGGTGCCATACAAGTTGCCGATGGCGACATAGATGTATTATGGCTGCAAACTGGCCTAAAAGACCTTCACTAGAATCCCATATAAAGTGTGTAAGTATTTAAATCATGTCACTGAGGCACGCTATGAAAGCAAACAAAAATGTGCCACGAAAAGATGGCACTCTAAAATGAGCATCGGCTGATACGAGTTACTGGTGCGCGTATGAGTAAGCATTTCATTGCCCATATTTTACGCGTGTTGCCGTACCATGTAGCAGCGGTAATAAAACTGGTCGTGAGCTCTTGGAGGTACCACGTGTGTGCGCCATACCGCTGTCGCGTTGTATGATATCAATGCGCACTTGTTTGAGGCACACATGGGAGATAGTCACCCAGTGTCGGGCTTCTGTGTTGCGCGTGCGCTAGAATTGCTCGATCTCCTGTTTCAATAAATCGTTTGGCGCCTCCATCGCGCCTGTCTTTCTAGCGTCCTAAAGTTATGCATTCTGTATATTGTATAGTACAGCTGCGAGCCTTGAATGACCTGGAGATACTTGCTCCGTAACATCATCAGCATCAGCCTCTAAGAGCAGCTATAGGCTGTGTGAGCTGATTGTCCCTAAACCACCTAAGTCAATAAACACCTTAAAGGGCAAGTGCTCTTCGTTTCTTCAAAAACTGACGGCGTTACACAGAGAACCGCCAATGCCCCGCCGCAGAGATAGCCCGTAAAGTGCGCCTTGAATATGCAGCTTCAACACGCGAATCCATCAGGTCATCTTTCAAATACACCTGTGTGTTTCGGCCTATAATGACGGCTTTTTCGACAAGCAGGACACGGCTGATTCCTTCACGTCTTGAGCGACATTTAAGCAAAACATTGCTGTCCAGTTGGTCATGGACTCATGAGTACTGGCATAATTAAGAGCACTTATGTTTGCCTGCCTTAGGAAATTTCATACGTTAGCAGATTTGTGAAAAGGACGGCTTTCTTCTTTCACCTATTTTGCAGAAACCTTTTCCCGTCCAATATCATAGCGGCGCACATATACACGGTAAAGTATCCTCATTTGCCCAACTTTTTATCTTGCTTCTGTCCTTGCTATTTTTGCCGCCACGAGCATTGATTGTGAATGCATGGCATTGTCAGGCCTAGCTTATGGCAGCTGATACATGATCATTACTATCGTTGCCAAATATGACATTGATGTATTTCTGCCAGGAGTCTTTGCGAAAAGTACACACACACACACACACACACACACACACACACACACACACACACACACACACACACACACACACACACACACACACACACACACACACACACACACACACACACGCACGCACGCACGCACGCACGCACGCACGCACGCACGCACACACACACACGCACGCACGCACGCACACACACACACACACACACACACACACACACACACACACACACACACACACACACACACACACACACACACACACACACACACACACACACACCCGCGCGCGCGCGCGGAAATTTGCATTACACGGAGGTGGGATCAAGAAGACATGTCAACAGGGTCAACAAGGTCGAACCGCGCTGACATCTTTGATTCAACCACTGTTGTGAACAAAACAAGGAGCTGCTCCATCGTTGCTGTGATTAAGGATTGTGGTATTTCATCAGTGATGAAATTAATTGCAATATTGTTGGTAAACAAAGAGCAGACGGAAGACATGCGAGGATCCTCTTTGTTTTTGTTTGCTCAATTCCTCTGGTTGAATTTCCATTGGACACGAACAAACTAGCTAATTTTATAATGGGATTATGCAGCACTATTCGGCAGCGACAGTCCTGAACGTATGCCCCATTGCCAGCTGTTAAGACACCTTCAGGGTTGAATGGTTTTCGAGAAGCATGTTCAGCCATTTTGAATTTTCTCATACGCCGCCAGTGGATAATTGTAGACATCAAAGTCCGCACAGTTAATGGTGCAAGTCTTGAGACCAAGTTCGGCGCACTAACTTCACCTGCATGCTGCGAAAAACTGAACAGTGTTTGCTGCAAGTGTCATGCGCGCCGTCTTGGAATAACGAAATGCTTATTCGAAAGGAAACTTGAAGAAAAATACAATGCGAAATTCGGCACGACCTTAAAGGGACACAAAAGAGCAAAACGATGTTTCTCGTATTATTAAACTTATCTTTCACGATACCAAAGCACCACGCTTGCTGCGAGAAGACGCTTAGTAAGCGAGAAATCGCGCGAAAGAAAATGTGGGTGGCGAAGCCACATTGAGGTTTCTGCACCATTCGCCGTGACGTCACATATTTTGACAGCGCCTACTAGGGCCTACGTAGTTCCTAAACGGTAAAAATGAAGCACACTGTCTTCTGAGGGAGCCATGGAGTTAACATAACAAGTTTGAGGAAGTTTTGTTGAGCCAATGGCGCCAAACTACGATAAGTACACTTTGAAATTCGTGAAGTCACGCGTGGAGATTATGGCGCGAAGTTTAAAAATGAAGCTTTGAACTTAATTGTCTCCTTTATTAATGCACCTATGATGGCGAAATTAACGACATTATAGTTCTCAAAGTACAATTCATCAATCTAAACTGATTCATTGCTTCTCTTTAGTGTCCCTTTAAAAATGTTCATCTTATAAACTGGCCTCGCAATAATGCAGTTCGAACATATCTGGGCAGTAGGCC
The DNA here is from genome assembly GCF_013339695.2 of Rhipicephalus sanguineus. Classification (NCBI taxonomy): domain Eukaryota; kingdom Metazoa; phylum Arthropoda; class Arachnida; order Ixodida; family Ixodidae; genus Rhipicephalus; species Rhipicephalus sanguineus. The sequence goes on from NC_051184.2 coordinate 10,449,260, forward strand.
TAATGTTCCGCGCAGCAGCTGAACTTCAGGGAAGGCCCCGCCACGGTGGTCTAGTGGTTATGGCGCTCGACTGCTGACCCGAAGGTCGCGGGATCAAATCCCGGCTGCGGCGGCTGCATTTTCGATGGAGGCGAAAATGTCTGAGGCCCGTGTACTTAGATTTAGGTGCACGTTAAAGAACCCCAGGTGGTCGAAATTTCCGGAGCCCTCCACTACGGCGTCTCTCATAATCATATCGTGGTTTTGGGACGTTAAACCCCAGATATTATTATTATTAACTTCAGGGAAGCGCAAAACTGTACAGTCCGCCGATATTTGAACTCATGATCAACTGGTTATGGCTGATTGATAGCATTTGTCTCATTACCTTCACTGCAACCACCAAGGAAATTACGCAAATCTGAAGGCAGCAGCTTTTCCTAAATAGTACCATATGCTTCGTGCTGATCAAACTATCTACATAAAAGTGTTACCAATCACGTATAGCGAACAATTGTACGCGCGAGATGAAGGCGGTAGACAACACCATTGTCCTGTCGGCCAAAACTTGCTCCGCGTACCGAGGACACGAACATATTATGAAGAACATTATAACGAACACACCTGACCGCAACGAGAGCAGTCGGACAAGCTCGCCGTGACATCATATATTTTGACGGCGTTTGAAAGGGCCTACGTAATCGTTTGTCGCAAGAAATGACATACGTTGTGTTCTAAAGGACACGAAGTGTTAACTAAGCACATTTCAGAAAAATTCGTTAAACCAATGTGGCCAAAATACTCAAAAAGGCATTGAAATTCATGACGTCACACTGACGTTGACGGGCTGGCGGTTCCACTCAGAATTGAAACATGAAACATTGATCTTCATTGCATCTTCTCGTAGTTGCCCCTGGTGGCGAAATTAACGACGATAAAGTTCAGAAAGAATACGTGTAAAATGATTTAATGTTTCACATTATTGTTCCTATAGTGGGCTCGTTTGGTCAAACAAGCCTAGAAATGAGTTCCACCTTCGTAACTTCACTGATATATCCATCCGTGACACTTTCAGCTGCTCACCGTGCAAGCCGACACGACTGATGAGCTGGCGCTGACAGGACGGAGCGGTGAGTTACACAATCTTTTGAGAGAGCGTATGTTGTTTGGTGAACTTGAAACTGTTTGGTCTTGTTTGGTGAACTTGTTTGGTCACTTGAAACCTCGTTTCACTGCGACGCGGGCCTGGTTCAGTAATTTGTTCCCCTCTCTCCCGGGAGAGTCACCTCGGTGGTCTCGCGACTTGAGCAGAAACGTCACGCATGACGTCGTTGGCACGTGTCGACCGGCAGTACTGATGCTGGCAAAAGAGTGCAAACCGTGAAGCGTAGGCAACTCTGGCAAAATGGCGATACATTCCATCATCAGCATCGCCTTGGCTGGCTCCGCTTCAACGCGTTCACCATCATAACTCTCAAAATTCGAACATTCGCCGCCGCTAGGCAACTCGAAAATCATGGAGTATCTGAAGTAATGTGGTGGCGCTGACTGAAAACTCAAGTTTATTGCAAGGGGAACCGAAAAGGGCCCTCGAAGGGGTCTGCCTCCATACCTGTACTCAGTCGCGTCATGTGTTCAAAGTGCAGGCATTCGGCCATTCACGTTTTTGACGATAATGGCGGCCGAAGGCCCCTGATGCTGCATTCCATAGGAGCGGTTCCGCCTTGACACGTGGAAAGCCGGGGACTAAACCGTAGTGAGACGCGCGTCATCGTTTCATTCTCACTTCTGCATCCATTGCGAAGGTCCCCTTTTGGGACTGCAAGTCGGCCTCGTTGGAACGTATTAAATGCGAAGCATTTCTTAGCAAACTTCTGCGACTTTGAGAGCATCTATCTATCTATCTATCTATCTATCTATCTATCTATCTATCTATCTATCTATCTATCTATCTATCTATCTATCTATCTATCTATCTATCTATCTATCTATCTATCTGTCTGTCTGTCTGTCTGTCTGTCTGTCTGTCTGTCTGTCTGTCTGTCTGTCTGTCTGTCTGTCTGTCTGTCTGTCTGTCTGTCTGTCTGTCTATCTATCTATCTATCTATCTATCTATCTATCTATCTATCTATCTATCTATCTATCTATCTATCTATCTATCTATCTATCTGTCTGTCTGTCTGTCTGTCTGTCTGTCTGTCTGTCTGTCTGTCTGTCTGTCTATCTATCTATCTATCTATCTATCTATCTATCTATCTATCTATCTATCTATCTATCTATCTATCTATCTATCTATCTATCTATCTATCTATCTATCTATCTATCTATCTATCTATCTATCTATCTATCTATCTTGTGGGAGAGCACGCGCGCCCATTTTCTTTAAGTTTGCCTTCCTCCAGCCTCTTCCTCCGGAGTCTCTGGTGCCTCCAAAGGCCGGTCGCAACACTGCTTCGAATTACATTGAGCCCCGCCACGGTGGTCTAGTGGTTATGGCGCTCGACTGCTGACCCGAAGGTCGCGGGATCGAATCCCGGCCGCGGCGGCTGCATTTTCGGTGGAGGCGAAAATGTCTGAGGCCCGTGTACTTAGATTTAGGTGCACGTTAAAGAACCCCAGGTGGTCGAAATTTCCGGAGCCCTCCACTACGGCGTCTCTCACAATCATATCGTGGTTTTGGGACGTTAAACCCCAGATATTATTATCGAATTACATTGATTCCCACGGTGCGTGGGATCTGCCGGCTTTTTTTATAGGCCTTGAGTGAAGCGTTACGAGGTGGATCGACGTGTTTTTGGGCTTACGAGGCACGTCGACAACGCTGGCGGTTAAAGGGTAACTTATGGTGCGACGTACAGTCAGCCCTCACGTTACAGTACATACGTCAGTATGATCGAAACAAAGTGCACATTATGGTGCAATCATGTGATTATCATCGTAAGTTTCGTTAATGTATTCCTCCAGGGTCGAGCAATGCTTCAATATAGCTTGCTGAATCATAGAAATACAACTGTAAAGTTTATTATTCAGTTTTTGGACTTGTCCATTCATTTTGGAGGCACACACAACTGTTGGCTGTATTCCCCGCGATCAGTGAAACCTATCTTAGACTTCCGATCTAGCTATTCTAAGTTGGTGAAGAATGGCATTGCGATGTCCTGTTTGACCTCAGCTCTTAAGAAGACTTGCCCTCACTTGTTGTGTGAAAGTTTCACTAAGCAGCTGGATAGGCTCCGTGAGGCATGCTACCGTGTTGCTATTTTGGGCCGAGTGTGTGAAAAGATGCTCGGGAACCTTAAATCTGAGCTCAGAGGCCATGTTGTTTGTGAAAGGGTACGTGAGAGGAAAGTGCTTGCTAGTATTCCTTATTTGCATGATATTTCACATCGTCTTAAGAAGGTTGGTGCGAGATTTGGGATTGATGTTGTCTTTTCAGCTAGAAATAAGATGGGTAGATTATGCGCTGCTGTGGAAAGGAAGGTGGACGGGACTGCGCATAAATGGCATGAGTGCAAGGTAAAACACAGGGACAGCCTTTCAGCGTGCGGCAAAGGAGTTGTGTATGAAGTGCCTTTCACTTGCGGTAAATATTATATTGGACAGACAGGCCGCTGTCTGAATGCTAGCTTGCAGGACCACCGGTTATCTTTGATAGAGCAGCCGCCGTCTAACCTCTCGCTGCGCTGCCGTGACTGTGGTTGCACGCCGGTCTTGACTGATGCAAAAGTGCTTGCACGCCATCGTGACCAGACGGCACGTGAGCTTATGGAGGCTTTCTTTATTGGGAAAGGCGGGGATAACTGTGTGGCTAAACCTTCTCTTGCTTTGAACAAAGTTGAGATAGGGTATCTGGATGCGCACATCTGAGGTTTGGGTTTTGTGCATGGTGAACGTGTGGTTTGCTTGGTATAAATACATTCGTTTTTTAATGAAGGTTCAGTTGTTAGTATGCGCTTGTCCTGTTGCTTTCTTATACTAGTCCCACGTTTTTTCGCGCTATTTGTTTCCAGAATGTAAAGTTTATTAGACTACTATAAAAGCGGAGCCAACAATGGAACCACAGACGTTAATCTGATATGACGCCTGTATCGTAGGAGTACATATGTCGTGTTTATTGCTTTCTTGTAAAATTAGATGGGCAGCACCACAACCACACTTGACGTTGCAACGACATTACGCCTGCATAGGCTGTTTTCCAAACAGCTTGTAGAGCTGGCGTGGCTCTGTGGCATAATATCACATTGCCACGCAGAATGATTGGGTTCGATTCCTGCAAGGATCCTAATTTTTATTCTTTCCATTCGTCGGGTCAACACTGCCGATGTCAGTTTTTGTAGCGTTAAGCCGTGCTCAGACTACAGTCGCATCTGTCACAAATGTCGTATCGCGTAACAGCTGCATCGTCCGTTTGCGTTGCTAACGACCTAGTATGTTCACATTGAGCTTTTCGGTAAGGCACGTTTTTTTACGACGAGCCAATCACCGTTCTTAAAATGTGTTGCGCCCTCGCTACAATTGTTGCAGCCTAGCAAGGTTCGCGCGTTTGGCCATGGCTGGGTTGGCTGGGCTACGGGTCATGATTGCAGGCCACGGGCATGCAACGAAATAAACACCGGAAAACCAACTGCACAGACAAGCTACTGCATGACTTGCAAGACGCGCATGAAGACGCGGAATATGGGAAGGACGGAAGCCCCATGAACGGAAAATGAAAACCGAAACTGCTTTGCCCATTGGTCGTACGTAACGGTCGCATCAGTAGTTGTCGTAAAAGTCGCGGGCCGCCAACATTTACGCCTCAAACGTTACGTACTTTACGCCAGTGTTGTAGGCGTTACCGAAAAAAATGTAACTAAATACGTTACTCGTTACGCTAACAAAAAAGAAACGCGTTACCGCCCTACGTTACCTCTTAAAAAAGGTAACGCGTTACCGTTACAGTTACCCTATAAAAGTAACGGACGTTACTTCTGCCGTTACTCTATGGTCAGAGATTTTATTCACCGCATTTCCACTGTAGGAACCCCAATTAACAGTTTTACAAAGCTGATATTTATAATTCACACAAAACTTCTATCACAAAGGACAATTTTTGCGCGAAGTACCGATTTAACGAGAATAGGTTGCACAAATGTGTCGTACCATGGCAACAGTAGCGTAGCCAGAAATTTTTTTCGGGGGTGGGGCGGGGCCGTTAAGCCATACTTTATGTATGGTTGTGCGTGCGTTTGTATGTGTGCCTGTACATGAACACATGGAAAATTGAAAGATTTCGGGGAGGAGGGTTGAACCCCCCAATCTCCCCTCCCCGGCAACGCCAGTGCTTGGCAATTGTGGAGTGACCTAAAGTCGCCTGTACAGTTACATCTCATCATCATCATCATCATCATCATCATCATCATCATCATCAGCCTGTCTACGCCCACTGCAGGGCAAAGGTCTTTCCCATGTACCGCCAATCAACCCGGTCCTGTGCTCTCTGCTGCCACGTTATACCTACAAACTTCTTAATCTCATCTACCCACCTAATTTTCTGTCTTCCCCTCACGCGTTTGCCCTCTCTTGGAATCCAGTCAGTTACCCTTAATGACCACCAGTTATCCTGCCGACGTGCTACGTGCCCGGCCCATCAGCCATCACAGTTACATGTGATGGCTGCTAACTGTGTGGTACATGGTAAATCCATTTTCTCAGTGTGACTTTAAACACAAAATTAGATTTTATCATCAACGCTCTCCTTAAAGAAAACACAGCTCTCAACAAGTTTACAGTAATTCTGACGGTGCACTTCTACTAACAAGAAAGATGATCAAATAGTCACGAAGAAATGCTTAACGGCTTAGTTTTGGGAAAAAAAAGATTTGCACACATGCATTTCTTCCCCTTTAAAATTCTGTAACTTGCCTCAAAAATTGCGAGCGTTTATGTGAAGGCGCTCAAGGTCAACCTCGTTCGCTGAAAATTTGGGTAACTACAGAAACGTGTACCCGCCGTTGCCGATAGAAAGAAGCAAATTTCATTTTGGAAACAAAGTTGATAACCATCGCTAGATTATTGCAAGGAGAATCTTCTAATAACTACAGCTTCTTGAAGAAATAAAGCAACAGCTGCATTTCAAAGCTGTCATCGGACAGATTGCCTCTCTTCTTAATGAATCGGTCCGCACCTACACTAAATAGGCATTTGAAGGACGCATTGGATGGTTCTCTTAACGCGTGATGAATGAAAATAGCGCGAAAAAACGTAGGACGAGGCGAAGAAGGCTACAGCACAAGCGCATGTGGTGTAGTCTTCTTCGTCTCGTCCTACGTTTTTTCGTGCTATTTTCATTCATCATGAATTACCTACTCACCCAACACTCTATTCTTAACGCCTGGCGGGCCGGCATGAGTACGCCGCTTCGACAATAGAACGTCGGGGCGAGCTCTGCAACAGTGGCGCCTATGAGACGAGGGAATTTGTGTAAAACTTCCGGGATAACTGAAAAAAAAAGTAACGAGTAACGTGACACCTCACGTTACCGAAAAATGTTAACGTAAGTACGTTACCCGTTACAGTTCCTAAATAGTAAAGAGTACGTTACTAAGTTACCGAAAAAAGTAACGCGTTACCGGTAACGCCGTTACTTGTAACGCGTTACCGCCAACACTGCTTTACGCTAAATACAACAACGTCTGAACAAGCTCATTACGTTGATTACGTTTACGGTCACGATCCTTACCGAAGATCCGTACGTTGCGCACGTAGTCTGAACACGGCTTTAGCTACACTGGCCTAGCCAAGCCAGTTTTGCGTGGCCCTCAAAAGCCGTGCGGCGCATGTGCGAGGATCAGTGATGTCACACAGCTGGCGCATCGGAGCCGGCACCTCCCGCGCACTCCGCCGCTGCCGCGCGCGACTCGCTGCCACTAGCTGCCACCGGTCTGCGCTTTCCAGAGGAGTGACGTCGTAGCTGAGGTAGACGTAATGGCGCCGGCGCGCGCGCAGCTATTCGCCTTCGCTGTGCAGTCGCCGTCTGACACTGCGGTGGAGCCGCTTGATAGCGCCTCTGACTGGCGTTTGCCAGTGTGGTATAGCCATAGAGAAGGAGAGCGCAAATGCTGCTCAACGGCGCAGAAGAGCGGAGAAGCTTGACTCCTCGGATCCCGAAGTAGTTGCCTGGCAAAATAAATACACATGTGCCACATAATATGTATGCCATGTGTGTGTCATTGGAGCAGTAGTAAGCATGATAATCAAGCTAATCCTAGACAATCAGGAAAGCTAAGAACAATCAGCTGAACCTTTGCTAACGCTACGTTATCCTGGCATAGCCGAGCTAAGCCACTGCAACATTTTTTTTCTTAACGCCCTCGCATTTAAATTACCAATGTCTGTTCTTGCCGCTCGTGGGTAGATATAAATCTCAATCCCTGTGGCGTATACCCGTACACCCGTGGTAAACGGGTATATGCCACACGTGTTTGGAGGAAAGGGTTTGACGACGTACGCGACAGGATTTTCACATTAATGACCCGACAGTCATATTCGTCATATCCTCTTACCCTCCCATGCCAATTTTGGTTTGCACCAAGTTAAGGAGGCGACCATGAGAGCACCCTGACGTAGGCGGCTAGATAGATCGATAGATACGCAGATATAGAAACGCTCAAAGTGCCAAAGGTTCGCTAAGAATTGCTTCACATTTAATAAAATTTGCTTCTTATCTGCCTCCAACTGCGGGTATACGTTTCTGGTTGTTGAATTCCTGAGCGAGCGAGGCTGACCTTGAATGCCTTGGCATAAATAGTCGCAATTTTCGCGGCAACTATATAGATTAAAGGGGCAAAAATGATTTATGCTGCAAATATTTTTTTCCGGGACACCGATGGATCTACCACGCTATGTACCTCCGCTGCACCCTTTGTCATCCCACGAATGGCTCGACGGTTCAAAGTAGGCCACAAGACCACATCAACTGCCGCAGAGCTTGTTGCTGTCCGGGAGGCAATAGGATACGTTTCTGGAGAGCAACCTCGTACATGGACGATATTCTGTGACGCAAAACCCGCTTTGCAAACCATTAATTGCGTGAGACAAGGTCCATATCATATTTTAGCGATAGAAATTGCGGAGCTTCTTCACGTTGCTTCAGCAAATGGCCACCTCGTCACCTTCCAGTGGATTCATGCCCACTGCGGCATAATGGGAAACGAAGAGGCAGACGCCGAAGCTAAAGGAGCCTTGACCAGTGGCCCTGAAGTGCGCATTGCGCTTTGACGGCCAGACACGAACGCCCTGCTTCGGTACGTAATGCGTAACCTCACACTTGAGTACTGGACCAAACCGGAGCGACGACACCGGCGATTGCACAAATGAGACCCGGAAATGAAGTTCTGCATGCCTCGTAAATTAAAACGACACAACGCAAGGATGATTAACCGAATTCGTCTTGGTGCGGCCTTCACAAGACGTTATGCACCTATCATCGGCTGCAGTGACACCGGTACCAACTGCGATCACTGTCATAGGCGTGCGCACAGGGGGGGGGGGGGGGGGGGGGCAGGGGGGCGGCCGCCCCCCCTAATCACCTAAGAGGGGGGGCGCAAAATGTACCCGTACATTGACCCTTCTAGTCACCTAAGAGCGGTGGGGGGGGGCGCAAAATCTGCCCCATACATTGACTTAGTAGGGTGGGGGGCGCTGCGCTGAACCTTTGCCCCCCCCTGATGGAGAACCTTGCGCACGCCTATGATCACTGTCAAGTGCCAGAAACACCTGAGCACATACTTTGTACCTGCCCAGCATACGCACGCGAAAGACAGAAATTGATTTCCTCTACTGAAGGAGTGCATAATAGGCCATTAACTGATGAGGTTGTGTTGGGCCCTTGGCCGGACGCCAACAGTACAACTGTGGTCATAAGAGCGCTCACAGCTTTCCTACAAGCCACTGGACTGGATGCGCGGCTATAGCACTGCGCCACCTTGACGGGACTGTACATACTCATGCTCACCATCGTCATCCATTACTCTTTTTCCTCCCCTTTCCCCTCCCCCGGTGTAGAGTAGCAGGCTAGAGCATGCTATCGCTCAGGCCGGCCTCTCTGCCTTTCTGTAAATAAACCTCTCTCTCTCTTTATTCCGACAAGATATGCGCTATATTTTGTACGCTAGTAGAAGCACGCTGTCAGAATTGCTGTAAATTTGTTGAGAGATGTTTTCGTTCCGGAGAGCGTTGGCGATGAAATCTCATTTTCTGTTTACTTTGAGAAATGTGCCAAGAAGTTATAAGCCATCACATGCAACTCTATAGTGAACGTTAGGTCACTATAATATGGCTTAAGTCCGGCACACTTGTGCAAAGTTTTCTAGTTACATCAGTATTTCAGCTTTAATCGTTGTTTTGGTTAGAAGTTTTATGTGAAATATAAATGTTGCCATATATATATATATATATATATATATATATATATATATATATATATATATATATATATATATATATATATATATATATATATATATATATAATTTTTCTTCACATACTATGAATAACGTGCGTTTACAAAATGTTATCTTGCTGTTCTGTTGCCAGTATATTAAAGGGGTACTGACAAAAATTTTGGCCTCGCGTTTTTTTTTTTTCTTGCAATGTGTTGCTGGGAGCCTGTTAGTCATAACACGGCACATCTTTTGCTGCAGTGCGCGACAGATTATTAATTACAGGCTCCTCATTACCGACCAGTGTCAGTTTCGGTTTTAACAACGACAAGTCTCCGGGTGCAACCAGGTGCAACCATCACCACCTAGCGGGTGCAGCGCTCGATCAAGTCAGCACACAGAACTGTGACGCACTTCCGCACGGTTCGCGAGCATGCAGCCGCCGAAAAGTAGGCTGCTAGAGCAAACGCGGCACAAAAAAAAAAAAAAAAAACATGGCGGCTATGACGTCATCATAACTTGCTGCAGCGTGGTCACGTGAGGGAAGTAGGGAGTCCCCAAGGGTCCCCTTTGAGGGTGTCAGTAGCGCGAGGATGTCGATCGCTCACGCAAACTGCAAAATTCATTTAGTATTGCCACGCGCGCTTCTTTTTGCAATTTTTGTGTAACTAGTCCGTTGCACGCGTAGCTGCCGCCTTGCGCAAGCCGCGCCCTTATGTCTGGGAACCTTCCAGATTATCTTAGAATGTTCTTATTGCTTGAGCGCGCAAACGCGAACAGGTGAGATTATTCTCGAAATAACGCGGCCACCAGCTATAAGGCTCGACTGTTCGATGCTGCATGTATGAATGCCGCCTCGCCTTAGCGCAGAGCAGTTTATCGACGGCCGACGCCCTGTTCGCCGCTATCAGTGTACAGCGTGTATTGCTGTAGTTTGGGTTTTCATTTAACGGCCACAAATTCGGCCAAAGAAAGAGTTTCGTCTTGAACACGCCTACTGCTGTCTTCGTCGACGCCACGACCACGTGACAATATAACTTCCAAGCTATATTGGCTGTTGGTATTTTGCAGATGATATACGCATGTTCACCGGAATTGATCCCGCAGGCTATCTCGCCGCAAAATATTGTGTCGGTACCCCTTTAAGACGAAAATCACAAATACGGCACATTGTTCAATAATGCTCTAACTACAGATTTTTTTTTTTGCTCCGCCCCTACAACAGCCAGAATTTCAAAAAATTCTCAGATTGTTGCCACACATTAGATTAACAATTGTGCCAAATACTGTTCCCAAGAATGACGTCAAACGCAACCAAAAATGCTTAAGCGAAGGCATGTCTGTAAAAATGCACTATTTTGAAATTCAATTTAAAAACTTTCGATTTACAAACTCCCGAGAATTAAAGCCAAGCGAGTGTTCTAACTTAATCCAGCAAAACATGTTGCACTCTTTCGGTGAGGTCGGAGTTACAAAGCCACCAAAGTTGCCAAATTGGGGTAAACGTGCAACCACTTAAATGAGCGAGCATGTAACTATAGTTGCCATTGTCATGATATTAGGTCCTGTTCACGAAACAACAAACTGACAGAAGAAATACGGATAGTTGCTTTAAAGTGCGCATTTGTACACATGCGTGTCTGTACGCGTTGCAGTATTGTTCCTGCCGAAAGCAACTACGGGAAAAAGTTCGCCTAGATGCGCACTGTAGTCGGGTTTTCGCATGCAACGCTTTATTCAGCCCTTAACACAGGACGTGATAGAGACATTAAAGGAAGAGTGGATCTGTCGTGGATTGAGACGGCACACACTATCTCCGCATTCTTTTACGCCCGACAATGGCGTTTCACCTTCACCGCCATCTTCAGAGGAGGAATTTCTGTTGAGTATATGAACAAGTTTAGCTCCTCAGCAGCATTTTGCTCAGGAACAACATTTTCGACAGGCCCAGACGCTTCTGTACATTGTGTGGCTATCTGTTCGAAGATGCTGAAGCAGTGTCCAAGACGGAGAGAGTTTCTTCTGGCACAAGGCTCATGAACAAGGCGTTATCCAAATCTGTCATATTTCCGCTCTTTTTAGGGGCGAAGTTCCTTAGGGTGTGGGTCGTTCCCTCCTCTGTAGTAGTAGTATGTAGCCACCTCGCCCGATCGGCAACGGGCGAGGTGGATCGGCAACGGCGCGAGGACCCTGCCGTACGAGAGGTAAATCACACTAAAAGACATACTTTGCGGGCGATATACTCTTGTGGGCTTTCAACTTTTCGTTTAATGTACGTGATAAAGAAATTATCTCCACGAAAAACGCAAAGCACACCTTGAGCAAGATGTTTGGTTTTGGGACGCTTTATGTGCAGTAAACGCCGTGCATTGTTCGCGAAGCCGCAGCACTTGCACGATCGCGTTCCGTTGGCTTTCGTTGGGCATGCTACCGACCTCGCGTCGTGGAACGCGAAGAAGAACGCTGCGCGCGTGGTGTCTTCCCGCCTAGCCTTGCCGTTAATTCTCACGAGCGGGGAACGCGGTCGCTCTTTGCGCGCTTTCTCTTTCGCTCGGGAGCGGACACTTTCCTTGCATTTCACCGATCGCAAAGCGGTGATAATGAAGGGACCACGTAAACCAACAGTACAATAAAAGTTTGGTGTTTAATATATACACGGTGTTTGACACTCTTTATATGATGTACTGGGCGAATTTCACGGAGGAGTTTCACGGTTTACCGATGATTCCCTCCGGAGCTTCGCCCCACTCATCATCATTCACCCCGTGGATATGCTGTGATTTTTTTCTTGTGCTTCTTCAGATAGTCAGCGCTAAACGCTCGCTTTTAGCTGTGCAACTCAGCCATAAATATAAGGGTAGTACAAGAATTAAGCGCATGCATACTCACATATCCTGCTAGGCTGTTCAGTAGAGGACTGCCGGGCAGTCGACGACACGACGGACGGACGTGAAAGCTGATGTGTTGTTGCGACTTGAACTTTTCTGAAGCGTGTGGAGTTGTTCATTGTATTTATTTATTTAATTAATCTTTTTTTATTTTTCATGCAGTAGGGCTGCAAAAGCACCGCCTGTTTTTTTCTCTCTCTTTCGCGTGCTCCACATCGCCGAGCATAGTTTTCATTTAACGCTCGCACCTGTATGCTATACTCGGTGGTGGGGATTGTCCTATTCCTGTGGCGCATGCCCACCTGAGGAGTTTTGCACGACGGAGCACGAGTTACCGAGAACACGTACTCGGCCACAGCAGGTTCGCCAGGGCCCGATCCGGTGTTTACGTCGCTGGACAACGCCAACCTGATGGGCGTGCTGTGCTTTTCGGTCATTCTGGGCCTGGTGCTGTCTGCGTTCCGCGACGAGCAGAACGTGGTGCTGCACGTGTTCGTCTGCCTGAGCAACACTCTCATGACGGCCACGCACATGCTGCTCTGGTTCGCTCCCATCGGACTCTGCTCCGCCAGCGTGTCGCTTGTGCTGCTGGGCGCCGGAGAGTTGCAGGTACGCACGGGTGCAGTGCACACCAAAGGCTTGTATCACTCGCCAAACGAAAAATCAGGCCGGGAAATTGGGAAATTGGCAGCAAGCAAGGCTTGGCGTGCCTGACCTTTTATTTGTTTGTTTATATCGCACTGCGCAAAGCTCTCTCCTAAATTTTATCTCACGTGTTTAGCAGCGCAACACTTTAGTTGCATGCTACAAGCGACGGCTCAGCGTTCACATCCTGGCAACTATGAAATGTGGCAACTCAAAGTGACCTCGATAAAGGATCATATCAGAAACGACTGATCGCCGACTAGCCAGGATCGAGAGAGCACCAATTACTTGAAATACAAGCATACGCGTGCGACTGCTGACGCAGCGCATTTCTGTACACTCGCCACCGCCGCCGCCATCGAAATCTGCAACTCGCAACAAGCTTCAATTGAAAATAACTACCCCGTGTCCTCTCAAATGTGGCTCGAGGCGGGCTAGCTGCGCATTCCCTTCGTCTTTGCGGTAAAAAAAAAGGTATGGAATTAAATAAAGAAATGCAAAAAGTATGCTTTCTGTGCACGTCTCTAACAATACTTTTATGCACATTCAAGTCAACTTAAGTGCAAATAAGACGCCGGTAATTTTCAACAATCGTACGACCTCTACAACAATCCTAAAAGGTCCGAGGTATGAAGCAAACACCATGAAAACCACACAATTCGTGTCTTGCACGGCCGTGTCCAAATTTTCCTGTGTACTAGAGCTGCGAACATGGTGAAGGTGTGAATTCCACACAGTTCTACAGCTTCATAACCGACAAAGCAAGCGGGCCTACGCTACAGTGCCGCGACCAGCTACGATCAGTGGATACAGAACAGAACATTTCATACGCAACATGAGCCTTGCAGCACGCACACTACAATGCATCGAAGAAAAGAAAAAGAATGCTGGCAGTCTGTCTCTTGAAGATCCTTCGGGACTTGGTCGTTGTTATTTCATTGCCCTCCGTGAAGGTGGCAACTCGCGGTTCCTTCCTTAACAAAGCACTGATTTGGTCTAGCGCATTTTATTGATGATGGCGTTCAACTGACGACTTGGTCGTTGGCGTAATGCGCTGATCGCCACCGTGGCGTCTTTTTTGATCTCAAGAAATATTGTGTTCGACATATACGTTACTGTTCAAGCTTTAAGGAAGTCCGGGCACACTAAACAAGTGCGTGCATTTTTTGGGGCGTCTGTCTGTCACACATCTTCCAACTTAAGTGCCTTTCCTGGCCGCGTGCCGCGTACTTCCATGTCATGAATGGCGTGCGCGCTATTAGCGTAACATAGGCTCTGTTCCAGTACTCGCCGTGGACGGCAAAACAGACAGCTAAGCGAACAGCGGCCATATTAAAGGGGTCATGAAGCACCCCTTGGGCTTGTTGAAAAACATCCTGCGGAAAGCTGACACGGCTGTGAACTGCTCAGCCAAATATTGCAGTCGTGCGTGCCGCGTAAAGGCTACAAGCGGAGCGCGAAGTTGCTGTTTTCTCAGGCGCTTTCTTTTCAAACAGAGGCCGGTTCTCACTCTCGTCGGTGGGCGGGGCGTCTGCCGGTTGACGTCGCGTATCTGCTTCTCCGCGTCGCAAAATACATAGCATCCTCATTGGCCGACAGCAGACATAAATCGAGAGCGGCGTTCGCATCAGATGCGCTTCTTGCCACGGGGTGCCGCCACTTGCCGGCGCCGCACTCCTCAGTCTGCTAACTTTACACGGTAGCCGCACTCGCGCATGCGAATCACAGCGGGAGAACGATCGCGTTTCACGACACGCGCTGACGTAACTTCTTTCCCCCGTGCCATCTGTCCCTATGTAGCTTCCAGTGCGCTCGTCGGCACGAGAAAAGAGAGAAAGCGCTGAGAGCGTGCGCCAAACCCCCGTAACTCCGCTCATTATTGACGGATTCGAGAAATTTTTGCGGCAATCGATTCGCGAGGCAGTAAACTCCGATACTGAGATCATTAGATCATTACTTGGAAAAGTGGTTCATGACCCATTTAAGTCTCACCGCAGTTCTCTTGTACCCGCTAAAATAAGCAGTTTCGCGAAGACAGCATAGAGACAAATGCGATGCAGAACCCTGCAAGATGGCGGCTGAGCGGAATGGCTTGAATCTGCGATCTGCTAAGCTGTCAGCAGTGGTGTAGCCAGGGGCTGGCACACCGGGCACGTGCCCCTCAGGAAATTTCTTTCTGCCATTGAATATACAAAGCACAAAATGACGGCACTTGCCTGCCCCCATTTCAGATCAACACTCTTAGAAAAAAAGGTCGGCCTATTCACTAACTAAATACTAACCGTTTACTCGTCACAAAATACACTAGCCTCTTAGTAAGTGAAGGTAGTAAAATGCAGGTTAGTGGAACTTGCTACCTAGTTAGTGAGTAAATAGTACTAGATCGAATGGCTAGACCATTACTAAGTTGTTAGTAACAGCGCTAGCAACTTACTAACCGTATTAACTCTACTACATTTAGCCAATTAGAGGTTTACGCCTATTTTGTTTATATGTGCGTGTGCTTTGCCATATCAAGATGATTATATTACAAAAGTACCTAAACGATTAAAAAAAACGAAGTGGCATTGTTCTCATGCATTAACTAATGGCCGCTAATTACTTGATGTAATTACCATGGTAAGTACACATCACAGCAACATACATAGAGGCATGAATTGATCACGAATGAGAACATACGCGCAAGCGCACACACAGAATAGCAAGACTTTTACGTAGCCGATATCTACTCTAGCAGCGGCTTGAAGACTATTTATGCTCCTACTTTGGGATAGCACACCGTGTACTGGTTAGCAACCATACAATTTAGAAGAATAATAGGGGTGTGCGAATATCAAATTATTCGAATACGAATCGAATACGAATATCCACCTTCAAATATCGAATCGAATATCGAATATCAAAGGAAAAATGCCTCCACAGTAACAATATTTTATTTAACATTTAACTATTTGGAAAAAAATATTAACAGCCTGACTGGCAACAAAACATACACTGCTATATCCAGAACACAATGTACAGGCTAGCACAATGCACATCACAACGAAAGTAAATATCACGGCACAATGAAAGTAATGACTAGACGTTATCATGAAGAAATATGAGTTGCTCCACATGATCAGGCAGCAGGCGCTCCCTTCTAACAAAGGCAACTCCCCCTGCCACTGAAAATGCACGCTCGCTTGGAACAGAAGTGGCTGGTATAGGGAGGTACATGGGGCAAAGCTTTGCCAGACTGGGGTATCTGAAGGTGCCTACAGTCCGCCCCCAGTCACGTGGGTCACTGTCTTTCTTCAGAAGTGGTCCCGCACAGTGAACGAGTGTTAGTGCGGCACGTTACGGCTGCATAATATTGAAAATGTACTGTTACATGATTGCCGACAGCGCTGCACATCGGAGATGCACCAGCAATAAATCATACGCATTGGGGCGCGAGTCGCAGGCAGATATCGTGCCTCCGTGTATTTACGATGTTTATCGCTCCTCTCGGCAACGTTTTTAGCTATACGAACGCAGCAGAAATGTGGAAGACGAGTTATTTTATGCATGATAATCGAATCGCATATTCGAATTTTTTGGAATATTCGAAGTTATTGAATATTCGAACTTTTCGAATACACAATTTTCGAATCGAATACGAATATTTCAAATATAATATTCGACGAATATTCGAAACTTTCGAATATTCGCACACCCTTAAAGAATAATTGATGTTTTCTACACATTATCGTGTGCCCTTATGTTTGCTTATATGCGTGCCATCACGTAGCACGAAACTTTAATTCCAAGGTAATGAATAAAATTAAAGTTTGTTTAAATTTTGCTAAAGACCGCCACGATTACGGCAAAGTATACTGCGCATGTACGAAAGATCTGGCAACGTGGGTGGCTAGTAGATACTTAGTTAAAAACACCAAGTAAACTTCCTGGTTAGTGAAGGCAGCAGTTTACGACCTGTACTAGTTGCTGGCTAGTAAACAGATTTTGCGAAGGTAGTGAAATACGCTCGAAACTAGTAAATGCAAGCATTTACTAACCATTTACTAACTTTTTTTCTAAGAGTGAAGGACGGGCCCCCACAGAAACAAATTTCTGGCTACGCCACTGATAAACTGTCTACAATGAGAGTCGTAGCGTTACTAATGGTAAAGCAGATAATTTCCAAGAAGAGAAGCCGATTATTGTTTTGGGACCAAAAAGGGCGCTTTTCGATGGGAAAGTGGGCTCTCTGCAGGCCCTGACCGGTGACTTGTCAATGTACGTGATGGCGTTCATGGCTGCCGTCGCTCTACACAGCCTGCTAGTGCTACCGACGTTGTACCTGCTTCTCACGCGGCATCAGCTGGGCCCATTCTTCCGAAATATGGTCTACCCAATGTCCGTGGCTCTGGGCACGTCATCGAGGTGCGTCCTTTTCTTTATTTTTAATTTCGTGCGAGAGAGAGAACGTTGCCTTGAAGGAAAGTCGGCCGAGGCAAAATGACCACGCGCCACGTCCAGGGAAGTGAAAGCCGCACAAAGGAGAGTGAGCGCATGTCGTTATTTACCGAAAGGTAATTTAGTGAACTTGTGAAAATTTCATGCTGTGAATTTTATATTGTGAAATATTTATATGGTGATGCTCAACGCGAACTAAGTGAGTGTCGAGATAGTGAAAGTTAATCAAGGGACGTTGGATGTGGATATAATGTGAATGGTAACACAGCCACAGTGGAATGCTTTCGCCTTTGAGTAGGCGAATGTATGAGAGTCGACCCTGTGAGTTTTATCATTATCGCTTTAACTTGCCTTACGGCATCAACGTAAGTTCACGTGATCGTGCAGTGCAACTTCCTGGACAAAGTCTTGGAGCACTTTATTAAGTGCGGAGCACTTTAGGGTCGTATGCTCCCGCATGCTGTCGTAGCTTGGCGTAACGCAGGCAAAACCACGAATAGCATAGCTATCTGTAGCATGTACAGCGCGCTCGCACCAAGGAGAAGTCTTCCTTTTGTGCTTCGAGCGCCTCCATGATGATAAGTGCGGAACACTGTAGGGGACCGGCAAAACCACGTATAAAAAAGAGGAAGCAAGCGAGAAATAGAAATAGAGAAACAAAGAAAAAAGAAACGAAAAAAGAGACAAAGAAAGAAAGAGAGGAGCATAGGCGTGTGCAGGGTTCCCCTTCCGGGGCCGAAGGTTCATCGCAGCGCCCCCCCCCTCCTCCCTATTAAGTCAATGTATGGGGCAGACTTTGCGCCCCCTCCCCTTCTTAGGGGACTAGGGGAGGCGGCCGCCCCCCTGCCCCCCGCCCCCCTGCGCACGCCTATGAAGAGGAGCAAAGAAAGAGAAAATCGAAGAGAAGGCTGCCCAGCTCCGCACTTCCTTCAGGCTTGGCACCCCTCGTGCGACGCTGCCTTATGACACAAAATTTCCCGACCGATCGGTAGCCTGCGGGATAGGTTCCCGTGAACATGCGTACGTCATGTGCAAAATATCAACAGCGAATATAGCTTGGAAGGTATATTAAATCAACATTGAAGTTTCAGTGAGCGATCGACACCCTTGCGCTACTGACACCCTCAAAGGGGACCCTCGGTGACCTCCCTACTTTCCTCACGTGACCACGCTGCAACAAGTTATGATTACGTCATAGACGCCATTTCTTTTGCCGCGTTCGCTTCAGCAGTCTACTTCTCGGCGGCTGCTCGCGAACCGCAAGGAAGTGCGTCACAGTTCTGTGTGCAGGCGTGATCGAGCTCTGCACCCGCTAGGTGGTGACAGTTGCACCCGGCGCTTATCGTTTCTGAAACCGAAACTGACACTGGTCGGTAATGAGGAGCCTGTAATTAATTATCCGTCGCGCGCTGCAGCAAACGATGCGCCGTGGTATGCCTAATAGGCCCCCAGTAACACATTGCAGCAAAAAAAAAAAAAAAAAAAAAACGCGAGGCTAAGATTTTTGTGTCAGTACCCCTTTAATTTTTGTGTTTTAACACAACGCTGCAAAAGCATACGAGCGTAGACGCATACATCAAAACCCGAAGTACATTGATGCCGGTGAGTATTTTCGTGCAAAATACCCAAGACCTTCCAGTCGGTATTTCCGACGTGCTTTCGGAAGTTATTATATTCATATGAACTGGCTTAGGCCATCATATTTTTTAAACGCGAAGCATTTCTTAGCGAACTTCTGCGACTTTGAGCGTATCTATCTATCTATCTATCTATCTATCTATCTATCTATCTATCTATCTATCTATCTATCTATCTATCTATCTATCTATCTATCTATCTATCTATCTATCTATCTATCTATCTATCTATCTATCTATCTATCTATCTATCTATCTATCTATCTATCTATCTATCCGACTACGTCTGGGTGCTCTCATGATCGCCTCCTTAACTTGGTGTGGACCGAAATCGTCATGGGAGGGTAAGAGGATTTGACGAATATGACTGTCGGGTCATGACATGAATACCGGGAAAATCCTGTCGCGTACGTCGTCAAACCCTTTCCTCCAGACACCTGTGGCACATAGCCGTTTACCACGGCCCGCTGTATACGGGTATGCGCCACGGGTGGCTGACAGTTTATATTTACCCAGGAACGGTGAGAACAGACATCAGTAATTTAAATGCGAGAGCGTTAGGAAAAACCGACATCGGTAGCGTTGACAAGACGAATGGAAAGAATAAATATTAGGATCACAGCAGGAATCGAACCCAAGCATTATGCGTGGCAATCAAGTATTCTACCACAGAAGGCATGTCAGGTATATAGACTGGTTCGGAAAAACAGGCGTAATGTCGGTGCAACGTCAAGTGGGGTTGTGGTGCTGGCTATCTAATTTTCCAAGAAAGCAATACACAGTACGTATGTACTTCTACGATACAGGCGTCACATCAGATTAACGTCTGCGGTTCCAGTGTTGGCCCCGCTTTTATAGCAGTGTAATAAACATTACATTTGTAGTATTCTTATGTTTTAGCAAGCTATATTGAAGCACTGCTCGACCCCAGAGGAATACATTAACGAAAGTTACGTATGATATCTACATGGTTGCACCATAAAGTGCACTTAGTTTCGATAATACTGACGTATGTACTCTAACGTGAAGGCTGACGTTACGTTGTTACCCTTTAAACGCCAGTGTTGTTGACGTGCCTGGTAAGCCCATGCACGATGTGCACACAGCTACTACACTTACAAAAACACGTTGATCCACCTCGTAACGCTTGGCTCAAAGCCATAAAATGCAGCATAGAAGTACTCGCTGACTGCTTCGCATAAAACAGATTCCCACAACGCGTGGGATCTGCCAATTTTTTTTTCCGGTTGATTTCTTTTGAAATGTGGTGAAGCCTGATTTTACAGCGAAAGCTGTTATCAGATCACAACGGCAGTGGGGTAGTTGTCCGCCGCCGCCGGTGTCCGTAACCACTATCGCGCGAAATAGGCAAAAATGAAATAAAGAAAAATAAACAGGCTCAGATGGAATTTGAGCCCGGGTCATCTGCGTGGCAGTCGAGTATTCTACCACAGAGCCACGCTAGTGACTGGAACTCCTTTGCAAAAACATCCTTACAGGCGTCATGCCGGGCAAGGAATGGCGTTAAATGTGTAATATAGCGTGTCAGAAGAGTAAAATAACGACCATGCGTCACACAATGCTAATTGCGCAACGAGTGACCGCGGGTCGTTAATTGCTTCAAATCCATTACAAAAATTCGGCAGATCCCACGCACTGTGGGAATCGATGTAATGCGAAGCAGCCAGCAAAGAGCTGCATGCATCGCCTTGTTTGTCTTTGAGCCAAATGAAATCATTCATGCCATGGCATCTAGTCCACCATATATCGCATGTTTGCCATGCACGCATGCATGCACAATCTAGTATACACCATGCCAATGAAACGCATATTCTGGTATATACAATGCATGACCTGTCGCTTATGTTCATCACGCACTCGTGTCATGCCATACCAATTTTGGTATATATCCAGTTAACAAAACGGCCGGAAGCACACTATGACAGTGGCATGTAAATCATACCGTACATGACATGCATAGCGTGATTCGCATGTTAAGACCTCTCATTTATGTTCGTCATACAGTCACATCGCGCAATATCAATTTTGTTGTATATCAAATGAGCGAAATGGCCGCGAGTGCACCACGAGTATAGCATGTAAATCATGCCATACATTACATGCATGTCATGATTTTCATGTTAACACCTTTCATTTACGTTCGTCATACAGTCGCTTCGCGCAATACCAATTTTGGTGTATATCAAGCTAGCGAAACGGCCGCGAATGCACCATGAGCGCGGCATGTAAATCGTGACATACATGACATCATGTCACGGTTTTCATGTTACCACCTGTTATTCATGTTCGTCATACAGTCGCGTCGTGCAATACCAATTTTGGTATATATCAAGCTAGGAAAACGGCCGCGAATGTATCATGAGTGTGGCTTACAAATCATGTCGTACATGACCTGCATGTCATGTTTACATGTTACCACCTCTCATTTACGTTCGTCATGCAGTCGCGTCGCGCAATACCAATTTTGGTGTATATCATGCAAGCGAAACGGCCACGAATGCGCCATGACCATGACATGTAAATCATGTCGCACATGTCATGCATGTCATGATGTTCATGTTACCATGTCTCATTTACGTTCGTCATACAGTCGCTGCGCGCAATACCAATTTTAGTGTACATCAAGCTAGCGAAGCGGCCGCGAATGCATCATGAGCGTGGCATGTAAATCATGACATACATGACATGCATGTCATGGTTTTCATCTTACCAACTGTTATTCATGTTCTTCATACAGTCACTTCGCGCAATACCAATTTTGGTGTATATCAATCTACTGAAACGGCCGCTAGCACACCATGAGCGTGGCATGTAAATCAGGTTGTACATGACTTGCATGTCATGATTTTCATGTTACCACCTCTCACTTATGTTCGTCATACGGTCGTGTCGCACAATACCAATTTTGGTATATATCATGCAAGCGAAACGGCCGCAAGTGCACCATGAGCAAGGCATGTAAATCATGACATACATGTCATAGATGTCATGGTTTTCATGCCAGCACCTGTTATTCATGTTCTTCATACAGTCACATAGCACAATACCAATTTTGGTGGATATCAAGCAAGCGAAACGGCCACGAGTGCGCCATGAGCATGACATGTAAATCATGTTGTACATGTCATGCATGTCATGATTTTCATGTCACCACGTCTCATTTACCTTCGTCATACAGTCGCTGCGCGCAATACCAATTTTGGTGTACATCAAGCTAGCGAAGCGGCCGCGAATGCACCATGAGCGTGGCATGTAAATCAGGTTGTACATGACTTGCACGTCATGATTTTCATGTTACCACCTCTCACTTACGTTCGTCATACGGTCGTGTCGCGCAATACCAATTTTGGTGTATATCATGCAAGCGAAACGGCCGCAAATGCACCATGAGCGTGGCATGTAAATCATGACATACATGTCATGGATGTCATGGTTTTCATGCTACGACCTGTTATTCATGTTCTTCATACAGTCACATAGCACAATACCAGTTTTGGTGTATATCAATCTAGCGAAACGACCGCGAGTGCGCCATGAGCGTGGCATGTAAATCATGTCATACATGACATGCATGTCATGATTATCATGTTACCACGTGTCAGTTATGTTCGGCATACAGAAATGTCTCGTCATACCAGTTTTCGTATATATCCCTTCATTTAAACGGCCGCGAGCGCCCAGAGACCATGTCATGGAAATCATGCTGCACATGACATGCGCGTCATGATTTGCATGTTAGGACCAGTCATTATGTTCGTCATGAATTCTTGTCACGCTGTACCAATTTTGGTGTATATGAAATTAACGGAACGGCCGCAAGAGCCTAAGGTCGTGGAATGTAAATCATGCTGTTCATGACATGCGTGTCATGATTTTCATGATATGACCTGTCATTTATGTTGGTAATAAGGCCATGTTATGACACACCAATTTTGGTATACATCCGATTAACGAAACGGCCAGGAGAGCACAAAGTCGTAGTCGGCTAGATAGATAGATAGATAGATAGATAGATAGATAGATAGATAGATAGATAGATAGATAGATAGATAGATAGATAGATAGATAGATAGATAGATAGATAGATAGATAGATAGATAGATAGATAGATAGATAGATAGATAGATACGCTAAAAGTCGCAGAAGTTCGCTAAGAAATGCTTCGCATTTAAAAGGCTCAGCCATAATTCTTCATCGCCATCAGCCACAGGCAGCATCAACAAAGTTCAGATAACGCATTCTAAAAAGACAGGGCGTGCAAACACGGACACAAGAAAGAAGTCGAGACGCACAACGGCTGAAAAGAAAGAAGGCACGAAAACTTATCTGCGCATGCCCATGCAACAGGCGAACCCATCAATCCGGCACGCGTGGCGGTCTACGTGGAAGATAACTGTTAAGGCATTTGATTTCATCTTTATGCAAGTTAATCGACGGTTGGCTCACGCATGCGCTACCACTATTCTCGATATGCCATGCTTCAGGGGCGTAGCCAGAAATTTTTTTCGGGGGGGGGGGGGGTGTTCAACCATACTTTATGTATGTTCGTGCGAGCGTTTGTATGTGTACGTGTATATATACGCAAGCAAAACTGAAAAAAATTCACAGCATATCCACGGAGTGAATGATGATGAGTGGGCGAAGCTGCGGAGGTTCACCGGTAAACGGTGAATCTTCCGTGAATTCTGCCCAATACATCATCACCGACGTGAGATCGGGCGCGTTTATACTAAAGGTTCGATGAGTTATGACGACTTGCAGCTCACTTTAATTTTACATGTACGCTGTGAATTTTGATTGTTTAGAAAACCAATGCTTTAGAAAACATCTGGCGTCTTTCGTTAAGCAGCTGGCGTATTTTCGTTTTGCTTTAGAAACATCTGGCGTTCTTTCGTTTTTCTTTTACAAAACATCTGGCGTCTTTCGTTGGTTTATTTCATCAATCAACGGCGTTTTGAACAAAATTTTTATTGTTTAATCACGCACAGGAGAAATCTCACCAGGCACTACCTTGGAGGTAAAGAATGGCTGCTAATGGGAATGAGAGACAGAAGAAGTCGGCTTTTAGCTAACGCTGCGAATTTTTTATTGTTCAACAACGCACAGGAAAAATCTCCCACCGGCACCACCTTGGAGGTCAAAGCGTAAGACTGGTTACTCACTACGACTACGACTACGAGGGACGAACGGGTGCCGCCTTAAGGAGCTTCGCCCCTAAAATTTCGGGGGGGGGGGGGGGGTGTTGAACCCCCCCGACCCCCCCCCCCCCTTGGCTACGCCCCTGCCATGCTTCAATAATCAGGCGCGTTTCTTCATTTCTATGACGGTACAACACTGCGCATTCATCGAATTTTAGCGTGCACTTAACGTTTCAGAAGAACCACGTGTGCTGGCACTATTCTCCTAGATCTTCGAAACCGCTGTTAAATTTTTCGTCGAAGCACTCGAAGGTTGTAAAAAACGGCATCGCCATGTCTTGCCTTAAATCAGCCCTCACCAAGTCGCATGAGCACAAAATGAGTGATAGCTTTAACACACAGGTTACGCGTCTTTTAGATGTAGGGTATCCTCGTGATGCAGTGGCCACGGTCGCTGAACGTTTAAAGAAGTCTATTGTGTTAAGTCCGAGCATGGTTGCAGAAAGCGATAGGAAGAAACGTGTCGTAGGTATACCGTACATTCATTGCGTATCTCACAGGCTAAAGAAAGTAGGAAGTAGATACGGCGTTAATGTTGTTTTCACGGCTGCCAATAAGCTAGGTAAGATTTCTGCCGCTGTGCAGAGGAAGAATGAGCGAGTAAAAGACAAGAAGCGGACCGATATTTGTTTCGTAAAGCACACCAACAAATTCACTGACTGCCGTACGAGTGTGGTGTATAAGGTCCCTTTCAGCTGCGGCCGCTTCTATGTAGGACAAACGGGCCGATGCATTAACCAGAGATTGTTGGAACATAAGAGATCGCTAACAGGAGGCTCACCTTCTAATCTATCTTTACATTGTCGAGATTGTAAGTGCACGCCGAAATTCGATGAATGCGCAGTGTTGTACCGTCATAGAAATGAAGAAACGCGCCTGATGATTGAAGCATGGCATATCGAGAATAGTGGTAGCGCATGCGTGAGGCAACCGTCGATTACCTTCCATAAAGATGAAATCAAATGCTTTAACAGTTATCTTCCACGTAGACCGCCACGCGTGCCGGATTGATAGGTTCGCCTGTTGCATGGGCATGCCCAGATAAGTTTTCGTGCCTTCTTTCTTTTCAGCCGTTGTGCGTCTCTTCAGTTGTTAGTCGGCGTTTGTGGTGTCCTGACTTCTTTCTTGTGTCCGTGTTTGCACGCCCTGTCTTTTTAGAATGAATACTTACCAACTAGCTCAGCTCTCTGTTATTCTCAGATAATGCCTTATATGTGTAGCGGGTACCTCGCTTATCCGCAGAAAGACGAATAATGGCATAATGATTGCTTCCCTACTTCACAAAAATTATGATTTGCGGCGTAGTGGGTACCTTGCAAGTGTACTTGTATTAGTTTCCCCAAGAGAGTTTAGAACGGGCTTTAGAAAGGCCGCTCTTCTTTCGCTGTGACTGTGCTGCGCGCTCCGCGCAGGCCCGGCGTTTTATATGTACAGCTTGGCATTCTTCGACAAATTGTAAATGTGGTTATCGAGTGGATCGCAGTCCAAAAAAATCACAGCATATCCACGGGGTGAATGATGATGAGTGGGGCGAAGCTACGGAGGGAATCATCTGTAAACCGTGAAACTCTTCCGTGAAATGCGCCCAGTACATAATGTAAAGAGTGTGAAACATCGTGTATATATTAAACATCAAACTTTTATTGTACTGTTGGTTTACGTGGTCCCTTCATTATCACTTGTGATCGGTGAAATGCAAGGAAGAAGTCCGCTCCCGAGCGAAAGAGCGACCGCATTCCCCGCTCGCCCTGTGCGAATTAAAGGCAAGGCTAGAGGGAAGACAGGACGCGCGTTCCACGACGCGAGGTCGCTAGCATGCCCAACGAAAGCCAACGGAACGCGATCGTGCAAATGCTCCGGCTTCGCATCGCCTCATGGTTCCATTTAGCGTCCCAAAACCAAACATATTGCTCAAGGTGTGCCTTGCGTTTTTCGTAGAAATAATTTCTTTATCATGTACATTAAGACGAAAAGTTGAAAGCTCACTAGAGTGTATCGCCCGCAAAGTATGTCTTTTAGTGTGATTTAACTCTCGTACGGCAGGGTCCTCGCGCCGTTGCCGGTCCACCTCGCCCGTTGACGATCGGGCGAGGTGGCTACATACAAGTACTACTACTACACTTTAAGAAAAACATCTGGCGTTCTTTCGTTCTGCTTTTACAAAACATCTGGCGTCTTTCGTTGGTTTATTTCATCAATCAACGGCGTTTTGAACAAAATTTTTATTGTTTAATCACGCACAGGAGAAATCTCACCAGGCACTACCTTGGAGGTAAACAATGGCTGCTAATGGCAATGAGAGACAGAAGAAGTCGGCTTTTAGCTAACACTTACACTTCTACTTCTACTAACGTTTCCTACTGGAACATGCCAATGGCTGCTAATGGGGAATGAGAGACAGAAGAATTCGGCTTTTAGTTAACGCGCACGCTGCGAATTTTTTATTGTTCAACAACGCACAGGAGAAATCTCCCACCGGCACCACCTTGGAGGTCAAAGCGTAAGACTTGTTACTCACTACTACGACCACGACGACTACGAGGGACGAACGGGTGCCGCCTTAAGGAGCTTCGCCCCTAAAATGATACATCCACAACACTCGCTTGTCACCAAAGGAGTGGAGAAATTCGCCTCTGTGCAACTTCAGCGCGGGCTCAAAGGGGAACTCCGGTGCATTTTCGACCATATTGAGATAATGCTGTTTTCAAATAGTATTAACAGTCCTGTAAAAGCAAGGGTGGTTCATTTTGCTGAAAGAATCGTCAATAATTTTAAATAAGCAATAAAGGATGAGTAGAAACCGAACCAGGGAGCTGATCCTGCGTCATTCTGGGTATGCGATGACGTCACGAAGGACGCTACACGCCGCCATGGCTGGCCAGGTTGTAAACATAGCACACGCGCTTCATCTATCACGCGAAAAGCAAGCTGGCGATGTCATACAACGCTGAATCAAGCTGTGGCAACCCGTCTCAACTTACCAGTGACGAGTTCAGCGATGATTGCAGCTACTATATGAGTTCGGAAGCATCGTCTTTTGATTTCGACCCGCAGGCGCGTGAAGTAGCTGACGTGCCCCGCATCGATCTCCTCGTTGCTCAATATTGTGCGTGCTTACTGTAAGACCCGATGTCAACGACGACTAACACGCAATGCAGCTAACAAAGCCGAACAACTTTGCTCGCGTCGTCGCCGCCTCGTAGCAGAAAGCGCGCGCTGCAACCGTCTTCTATGGTGTACTGGAATGGGGTAGTGTGCCGTCTGTCGCCGGAAACGTGGCTCTTTTGCGATGACAGCCTACGGTGCCAGAGCACAGCGTACTACTGTGTCACCACCTGACGCCCCCCCTGAAGTAATTTATGGTAAGCTGAGATACAAAACCTCCGAGATCGGTAGTTGTAGTTGCCGCGCTGGTCGTGCGTGCACGTGGGAAACTTGTTGATTGTTCCCTTCTCTTTCTCATGAAGCGTTAGCGAATTTTTTCGTGTGCGTGACTGAGTGTTTGAGGAAGCCTGATTTGCATTGAAGTTTTTGCAGAGCGATTGGAATTAGGGACTTATTCACATAGGATAAATCCAGCACCCCGAATACAACGCGGTGCATTTAGCTGCATTCCTGCGCTTTGGTGCCCCTATGAGGAGTAAAACCTCTAAAGAAATGGAGCAGCATTCGTCATTGAGCGCTGTATTTTGTCTGCCCAAGCCTTGCGACTGCTCTTCTGGCTGATGCAGGTGACGGGTGGTCCTGCAACTCACTGATGCTGTTAACGTTAGCCTTCCGGACCTCCTCGCGCAATTCTATACGCATAACTTCAAGTTACTGTGATAGCTAGACAGGCGTGCATACGCATGGAATGAATAGCAATGCGCTTTTGTATGCATTTTGCAATCAAAACAGTAAGCATGAAGACGATCCGGGACGCTGCTTTGCGATACGAATTGTGCAAGCTCAGACGACGCAGAAGCATCTTCATTGCAATAATGCAAACCAAATATGTTTAAGTGTTTAAATCTTGCAAATATATTTAGTTTCAATCGTGTAACGTGACCATTTGACTCAAGAACGGCAAACATTTTCGCAATTCCAATTTAAATTTCGTGCGCCAGGCACACCGTTCGATCGTGGCGCCCTACTGGTGGCGTCATCGCAAAAGTGACCACCCTTCTCCCATTGGTTTGCTGCGAAGACGGCACACTACCCCATTCTAGTACACCATACGTCTGGGGGGCTATTTTGTACGCGTTCTAGTATAGAACGGGGAGGAGGATCGAACAAAAGGAGGAGGCGAAGCCACACGGCATTGGTCGATGCTATACTGACGGTCAAGACGTGAGAATAGCCACAAAATCTGCATAGAACGGAGAGGTTGGAACGGTCTATATCCCGTACAAAATCCTTTTGTGTTCGAAAGCTAGGTACCTAGGGAGAGAATCTCTAGGGATTTTCGATGGTGGCGCCGTCACATCTTGGCGGAGCTTTCTGGAACGCCGCTTCGCCGACCACGGCCGGGCTAGACCGCACGCGCGCGCTCGTGCGGTCTAGCCCGGCCGTGCGCCGACCGGTGTCGGCTGTTCCATGCTGTTCCACGTGTGCATGTATGTACGCGCGTTCGTCTCTTGTCTCTGTACCGACGACGATGACCGCGAGTCGTGCAGCTTTCGTTTCGACAGCGTAGTCCGTGAACCGGTGTCCCGTAGCGACTTCGTCGTGACGCCTCGGAGAACGTCTAGTACTGCCTTTGCTTGATTGACGGACGTCGAGGGCGAAACAGAGCGAAGGTGCTGCAATGCGCTGCCTTGCCACGACAAGTAAGTAGCCATATCTGTTATTTCGAGTTTTGCTTCGCTAGTCTCTGTCGCGCGTAATAAATAGCCACAAATGCCAGCGTACCTGTTACATAAATTGTGATAATATAGCCATGCTGCCGTTCTTACGTTGTGGATTCGGAGCGTGATAAACATTTCGAACTGCAGCACAAGAGGCTCATCCACGATCGCCGCGCGAGGAGAAAAAAATTTGCTGCGGAAGAACTGATCGTGCGTTTTCATGCACTACAGTCGCTACAGTTCGACATGGTTAACTTGCACCAAGTCGTCCAATGTTCGGCTTTGCGTAAGTGATAACCACTACTGATATTATCTCATCAACTAGTAGTAAGGGCACTCCCTTATCGTTAATCTTAGGCAAGTTCTTAGATTCGTTGTACTGCGGTAATGAATAATCCTGTTGACCGACTGGGGCGTTTGAAAACCTGGTACTTGTAAACAACAGCTAAAGAACGACTTGTCATTTTATTCTAACAGTGCGCAGGGCGATGTTTCGTTAACTTCACCATTACTTGTACTAGTTTTATGTACCGAAACATGTCTTACAGTATGAATCATGCTTGCGTGGAGTGCCCAAGCCGTTCATTCAGCCGCCTTCTTTTGCAAAGGTACGCAGAGAGTGACGCCGTACCGCATACGGTCATTACGGCAAGATGCAAAAATTCGAATGTAACAGAGAGTTGGAAAAACGCCAATGTTTTACTAATACAAAAAATGGAGACATGAAAGAATTTAAACTAGACATGTTAGCCTCATCATTGTACAAAGTATTCACGAAGATAATTTCGAATAGGATAAGAGCCAAGTAAACTTGACTTTGAAGGGACCCTGAAATAAGAATTTAGGCTACATCATGATCTCATTTGCACCATGAATTAAGCCACGCACTGCATATCAAGGCAGCTGCAAGCAATTATAGTGACACCCTCCTCGACCCTGCTTTGCCTCAACTTGTCAAACAGCCAACCGTCACGCGCACTCGACAGGTCAAGCTCCATCGAGCATGCGCCGTCAGGCAAGAGACCAAGTGTGTGGAGTGGTTGAGATCTGCTCTGCAACGTGCTGCCACACTATCAGCTGTTCTTATTATATTCTCTTGTATAGTGATCATCTCCAAAAGCATGCCGACAAACAAAAGGTATATGAGAACGATCACCGATCAGCCTAAACTCGGGCAAAGTGTTTGTGTCTCCAGGGGTGAAGCTACAGCCGCAGACACGTGGATCCTGCGGGCGTTGGGTTGATAACAAACAAAATACGTTGATAGGCTAGTTGGCTCATAATCTTCAAAATTGCATAATGGGAAATCGAACAGGACTTAGAAAGAACACAGATGCACAGGACCTGTTCAATTTTGCGTTATCCAATTTTGAAGATTGAGTGGATAGCGAGAGCAAGATTGCCGACTGCAGCGATGAGCCGAAGCAACTCCGCTTGCCAGATGGCTCACAAGCCTTGCACGATGTGTCAGCTTTACAAGTCACCACTTGCTAGATTTGTGGCACACAGCTCAGCTAGGGCATCAATGGTGGCAGAGAAAAAAAAATAAGAAAATTTGCGATACACACTGTCACGCAGCTCATGTCAACACGGAGCATGTTGTAACATAGGCAGGCGATGCTCGCTGCCAACTGAAAGTTTCGTGACTATTACTGTTATTATACTATACTGTTGCAAGTTACAGCTGTTGTAATGCTTATGTTACAGTTGTTCCAGGACCAGCAGCAGTGACACATATGTTGTACTATTATAGACTGCTGCGTCTAATCTCCATAAGCATTATTTTCATTCCGTATGTTTAGGTGGCAAACTTCGTTTAGCAACTTCACTGTTGTGTACCTAGCAGAGATATTCCAAGATAATCAGCTGACAGTCACACAACGAATACGAAGCTGTGCACTGTCATAATCACCTTACACACATACCACAGTGACTTGGAAACTTTTACGAATCCTTTTTTTTAGATACAAACAGTTTATTACCAGCATGAGAAGAAGTAAAGTGCTGAAATAGTGACTCCATTCCGTTCAGATGGTTGAGTTTCTTGAGCAGGTGACTTGACGAGGGAGCTTCTGCCGAATTTTGTTTACTAAATACAGCTGCCGGCAGGGCACCCATTTCACAGTCCCCCTCGGGAACAAAAAAAACCTCACCACTATTTGAATGTTTGTTTATATCTTACAATATTTAAAATACCACTGGCGTAAGCATCCAGAAGCACCTAGAAAGCAGCCCAAGAATAAAGCACGAGAGGTGAATGACGATAGCCATCATTGTGCGCCCTGCAAACTTGTCCGTCATTGACGTCGACTATACTCGTAGAACAGGTGAATTATCAGTGAGCCTGAGTAGCCACTAAATGCATCATACTGATAATGAGGTCACAAGTTGTCGCCAATTCGGGCACTTGCGCTTCCTTTAAAACCATATTAAAATATGTTTAAGACTACGTTTACCAGCAATACATGGTTTGAGTTACCTGTGTATGTGGGAGAATGGAACACAGAAGATTTTGGCTTTGAAGTTGCATTGTCATGGGCCCTTCAAAGGGACCGACAACTGGGCAGAACGTGCTATTAGATCCTGGTAGACATGAAAAGACCGTGAAATATAGTGACAGATTCCAGCATCCTTTTCGCGTTGCAAGTAGGATTTATATTTTTAAATAGTGCTTAAAAGTAACAAAAACCGCTATGTCGCGCAGCCTAGCGGAAGAGCCTTGAAGCTGGATTATGAAGTCGGTCACTTTTCTGCACGTATACGTAGTCTGATGCTGTCATGCACGCCATAATTGGACCTCAGAGTTAGAGTATGCATATTATCTATCCCCACTCAGTTCTGTGCTGCCTACGAGGTAAAAGGAGTTGCATGGTGAGAAGCGGCGCTGCCTTCGCAGCCGCCAGTGGCCCATGTCCAGCCGTGGCGCATGCGCGCGGAGTGCACGCATGCGCAGTAAAGCGTCGCACTCGAACACAAACCACTCTCGCATTCACTGTTTGCAGCATGTGTTGTCAAGTGTGTTTAAGAGTTCATATTCGCCGCAGATAGAAAAATTCTGATTAAAAATGTTTCACGGCGTTTTCCACGTTACCATTCCATGGCTAGACAATCTGACCAGTTAGCTTTCCATTGCACTAAAGAAGATAGGTGCCCTAAAAATTGGTTGTCAGTCCCTTTAAGTGGCACAATCAATCAGTGCACAGGCCTTGTTGAGAAAACAAATGTATTTGCTCGTTTCAGCATTCTGCACATCACAAAAGTGGCTGGCTGTAAACATCTGCAGCCCCACCGCTGTGGGGCATCTGTTGTTCTCCAGTGAAACCCTATTACACTACTACTTATGGTCGCTGTCGCTGAACAGCCATGTGCATAAAAATTAATGTTAAAGATTTGCTAAAAACTGCGCATAACGAGCTGCTGCCCAACATCAACATGCACTATGTGCCCAAGCATGCTGCTGTTGTCAAATTTAACACAAAACATGGTTTTAATTCACGACCTTGAGAAATAGTTGGAATGCCTGTTCTGATTATGGACTGAAATGTTGCTAATCTTGTAAGTTAATTGTTATTGGACACCTTGCACACTTGGTTCAGTGAATATGCTTGGTCAATATGAAAGTTTTGGAGTCTGAATAATGTCTTTAATTAGACACCAGAGCAAATTTTCACATTGTACTTTTTATTGGCATTTCAGGAGCAACACACTAGGATGACTGAAGGACGTAACACTTCTGGACGGGAATTACATGTTCGAGAATTGTTTTGAAATGTACAAGGAAGATATTGGCATTCTCCTTGCGCCATCAGCTGTTCAACATCTGCGAGCTGCAAAGGTGAACACACTTTCATGTAAACAGGACCACATGCATGCACTGGTACAAGGTTGTTCAGTTGTGCTAGATAGAACAAAACACAATCCTAGTCTTCATGCACCAACCACAGAAATGAGGGCTGAACATCAGCTCCACAAGTGAAAGCAGGTCTCTAGCAGCCTCATATCAACAGTCACTCTGTTTAACTCAATCATAATTGCTCATTCCTCTGCTGTATTTGTGCGTGCATTTACCTGCTAGGCAATCATCGTCTAAACAAACCATAATACTTTGGTGACTTGGCACTATCAAAAAAGAATTAGGAGAGGAACAAGTGAGGGAAGCACTCTCCTAGCTTGTCCCCCTGCTATTTCCGTTTTTTTCAACAGCGAAGTTCTTTAAAAGGGGCCCTGAAACACTTTTTCAGCATGGTTAGAAAACACTGCCGATCGGTAGTCGAGGCTCCTGAGAGCACGCAAGCCAAACATTATAGCGCAGCACAAGGCCCGGAATTTACCATTAATTCTGAAAGTCAGCTAGAAATCGTTCCCTCTTCTTTCTACAAATTATGCCATATACCCAAATTCACGGGCTGTCAGCTGACTTGAGCATCGTCAGCTGCATAGTTAACGGGGCTGCCACGTGCCTGCACATGCACTCACGATGCGTTCGAAAGGAAAAAGAAAACAAAGAAAAAAGTGCACCAAGTCATGACGTGTAGATGATGTCACTTCTTTCCCCTGTGCCATCCTTCCCCTGCTTAGCTTCCAGTGAGCTTGCTGGGATGAGAGAGAAAGCAATTACAGCGTGCGACAAATCTCTATTAGTCTATTGTTAAACCTATTGTTAAAACCACGCACCTCCACGAAGTAACTCCGCTCGTACGCACGGATTTAAAAAATTTTTGGTGCGGTTGATTCGTGAGGCAATAAACTCCTTTAAAGAAGCCATTCGATGGTTACTTGCGAAAGAAGTTCCACCGTGAGGTGTTAGCAAAAACTCTACAGGTATGTGCCACAAAAAGTAGATATGTGCCAAGCAGCTCCTAGCATAGCATAGCTTTGCATAGTATAGTATATACGAGGTGGGAAAGGAAGTGAGGGTAAGGAGTGATGTTAGGAGGAGCGGAGAGTGTAAAGCATGGCATAACAGTCTTGTATAGTATTGGAGGTGAGGAGTTATGGACTCATCCTCTTATCGGATGCACTGCACTTGCGTTCTAGGTAGGATAATGCCGGTGCACTCCTCATAGGTTTCGCTATCGGCGCTCTATGAAAAACATCACGTGGAAGCCCTAACGGACATTTCTGTGGATACTTTCAAACGAAAGAAGTTTTTACAATCGAAATAATAATCTTGGATGAGAAGAAAGCACAGAGTTGCTTACAGGCACTGTTTACATAAATTGTACAGTGAGCGCACCTTGCGAGCGGTCGCCGGCATGGGGCATCCCCAAACAATCTTCTTGCATGAAATGTGGGCAATCCGTAATGGTGAATTTAGGTGCAAGGAAACCAGCAAAACTCAAAAACAAGGACGATAGAAGAAGGCACATTCAAGCACACACGGTTTCCAGCGATGGTGTGCGCTTGAATGCGCCTTCTTCTATCGTCCTTGTTTTTGAGTTTCGCTGGTTTCCTCACACCTACACATGAACTAACCGGCCCAGATTTTCACGCTTCTGAATGGTGAATTCCATTTGCGGATTCGGAGTGGCCGACAAACTCTGTGCCGGAGCACTCCACTCCGGCGGAGAGCAACCGAAGGAAATCTGTCAATGGAACACGAGGGCCCCGCCAGAGCAAATGGTAGGGGGCGCTAGCTTCGCAAGCGCCCAGCATTCCTTGCGTTTTGCGCCGTTTTCACCTTCACGGGTGCGAGCGGAGAGAATGGGTGCGGTCGGACAGCGCATTGCATCGTGCATGTGGTACGCCACGCTCTGCGCTCACGTGCTGGATCTTGCGACTTCCGGTCGAATCCGCCGCTTTTCGCGGAGTAGGGGGAGCTGCTCCAGATCTGCCAATGAAACATACAGGGAGCACTGTCAATCCGCCAATGGAACAGACTTGCTCTGAATGGAGCAGGAAAAACTGCTACCAGAAGTGCTCCGAACCTGCCAATGGAATTCACCAAAAGAAATATACTCTTACAGTGGTTCGTCTGTATAAATAAATTGATCATACGAGAATGAAGCCTCAATTAAGCAATGACGCGGCCGTAGCATAAATAGCATCTATAATTGTCAGTGTTGTAGGCATTACTGAGAAAAAGTAACTAAATACGTTACCCGTTACGCTAACAAAAAAGAAACGCGTTACCGCGCTACGTTACCTCTTAAAAAAGTTGTGTTACCATTACATTTACCGAAAAAAAAGTACGGACGTTACTTTTGCCGTTACTTCATGGTCAGAAATCTTAATCACTGCATTATTGCTGCAGGAATCCCAAGTAAATATTTTATAAGCTGATGTTTATATATTACATAAAACTTCTAGCCCAAATGACAATTTTACGTGAAGTACAGATTTAATGAGAATAAGTTGGACAAATGTATCGTACCTTGGCAAGGGTATAGTTACCTAAAGTCGCCTGGACAGTTAGATGTGATGGCTTCTAACTTGCATGACACATGGTAAAGCCATTTTAAATATGAAGCATTTCTTAGCGAACCAAAGGCACTTTGAACGTTTCTATGTATACTTATCTACCTATCTTATCTATCTAGCCGCCTACATTCTGGTGTTCTAACTTAGTGTAGGCCAAAACTGGCATCGGAGGGTAAGAGAATTTGACGAACATGATAGTTTAGTCATGACATGAATAATGTGAAAATCCTTTCGCGTACGTCGTCAAACTCTTCCTCCACATACGTGTGGTACTCGCCGTATACCACAGACTGCAGTATGCGGGTATGTGCCGACGGGTGACTGACAGTATATATCAACCCAGAAAACGGCGAGAACAGACATTGGTAATTTAAGTGCGAGTGCGTTAATTAAACCTATTTCAGCAGCATTGACCTGACAAAAATCAAACATTAAAAATCGGGACCCCAGCAGAAAATCGAACCCAGGCTCAGCGTGGCAGTCAGGTATTCTACCGCAGAGCTGCGCCAGGTCTTGAAACTGATTTCGGAAAAAAAAACCCAACGCAGTGTTGTAATGTCGGTGCAACGTCAGTTGTGGTTGCAGTGCTGGCTATCTAATTTTATAACAGGCAATGAGCAATATTTATATACTCCTATGATTCAGGCGTCATGTCGGATTTTATGGTGGTTCCAGTGTTAGCTCTGCTTTTCAAGCAGTCTAATAAGCTTTACATTTGTATTCCTTGCTCAAAGCCAAAACATGCAGCACGGACAGCTACTCGCTGACTGCTTTGCATGGAACCGATTCCCACAAGGCGTGGGATCTGCCGAACTTTTTTCGCAGTGTGACTGCACAAAAGAAGATTATCATCAACGCTCTTCGTAAGAAGACATCACAACCTGTATTTGCCGCGAGAATTGCAAGCGTTTATGTGAAAGGTTCAAGATCAGCCTCATTCGTGGAAAAATTTAATAACTATAGAACGTGTACCCGCAGTTGCCGATCGAAAGAAGCACATTCCTTTTTGAAAACAAAGTTACTGCACAGATTACTGTAAGGAGAAGTTTCCACAACTTCTTGTGGAATTAAGCAACAGCTGCATTTCAAAGCTGTCATCGTAAAGATTGCCTCTCTTAGTGAATACGTCCACACCTATACGTTAAATAGTGCTCAACAGACGAATTGGCCGCAGCAGTTACAGTTCCGAAATAGTAACGAGTACGTTACGAAGTTACTAAGCTCACGTTTCATATTGCTGTGCTTTCAAGTGTTGTCAAGTGCTCAGGTGAAGCGGGAGAACTCCTCATTTAGTCAAAATTACAGCCAGGTGCTTTCAGAATACTGTTTTCAGCACATGTTGGTGCTCCCTAAGCAGACAACGCTACTGCTGACATGTCTATCTGTCACGCTGACATTGGCGCCAGCTTTACCAGTGGGGGCCTCATGCCCAATAGTATGGAAAAGGGAAGGGAAACGAAGTGAGTGTGAGGAGGAGGGGAGATGGTGAAGCATAGCATATTCTTTAATAGTACACTATTGCAAGGAGTGGAGA
>NC_051184.2:10486366-10536820 GCF_013339695.2 Rhipicephalus sanguineus
TTGCAGGTTAAAAGAACACCAGATGGTCAAAATTATGGAGCCCTCCACTACGGCGTGCGTCATAATCATATCATGGTCTGGCAAGTAAAAACTTCAGATATTATTATTAAAAGAGACAAAAACCGACGCCGTGCATCTGCCGCACAAAGTGTAAAACAGTATGGAAACACTCAGTAATATGTGCATTTCATTGGGCATGCGAGAAAACCAGCAGATACTCAGTTTCTAAGAAGTTGATTGTTGTACTCACCTGGTGGCGCAAGAGTGGTGCATAAAAACTGTGTGCTCAGGAAATAAACTTTTGTTGGTAGTTTGCGCTCTGTGTGTTGTCGTCTCTTCTTTTAGTCCCTGTCTCGTTGCGCGATTCAACCCTCAAGAACAGCAGATACAGAAAAAGAAACTGCAGATACAAAAGAAGAAGGAAGAACGCACTGATACTGCGCGCATGCAAGTTTTACGGCATACTACTCAACAAGTATTCATCGTTTTGATAAGGACTCAAGGGGCAACTCGTTGCCGATACAGTAGCGCCTACAGATTGTGAGCGAGAAATGTGAGCAATATTAATGATAAAGAAGCTTTCGTTTTATTTTAGCAGGGTATTCGCACCATACTGCCCCTCGGCCCTTTATTCTGTGTACAATATGTATGATGGCATTTATATAAACAAGTAAATTCTTTGCGAACTAGCCAAAATGAGCCAGCTTAGTCGCACTTAAGTAGCTTCGCAACACTAAATTGTGTGTGTTCATATACATATACTGCTGCTGCTGACATGTATACAAATACTTTAACGATTGTTTGTGTATTTGGAATGCACAGCTTACGAGAAAATTAAGTAAGGCTTTAGACTGTCGTTTCCGGCGTAAGGAAGAGGATTGGTTTCAACATAACGGAGTCTACGTCTACCCCTAGTGCATAACACATGCACAGGCCGTCAGCTTACATGAATTACATGCTTCCTAATAAACATTAGGCAACAACAGCAATAAAAGCTGCCAAGCTTCAAAAAAGAAAAGAAAAAAGAGAAAGCTCACTAGCGTGCACTTATTTCGGGACGTATCCGCGCACCGCAAGCGCTTTGTGTAGCGCGTTTCGCATACTGCCGAGCGGCGGCGGGATTCGCAATGGCGGCCGTCGTAGCAGACGAGGCGCCTGTCCTCACCCTCACGGAGCGCGCGGGCATCAAGGCACCTACATAAGGTCTATAAGAAGCCTCCACACGATGTGCAAATACCACTGTGGGTGGAGTTCTACCTTGCCCGTAAACGATTACGGTTTTCGCAATAACGGAACCGGAAAGGTCTACGTCACCAAGAACATGTGCCGCCCAGAAACGGTTCAGCCGTATTGTACAGTGGCACAAAGCACCACAGGACACCGCCGCTATTCAGACTAATGCCACTTATATTCCGATTACCTGGTGATTAGTAACAGAAGTAGAATTCAGGAAAGCTTAAACAAGGAAACCAATATATCTAAGTAAATAAAACAGCGGTTGCGTATCAGGCACAGCGAATAGGCATAGAAACACGATACAGGCAGTGCCCCAAGAGCTAATAATAATTGTTGTGTTTGACGCCAAAACACGACTATGATCATGAGAGACGCTGTGATGGGGCTCCGGAAATTTTGACCACTGGGGTTCTAAAACCTAAATATAAGCGCACGGGCCTCTAGCATTTCCCTCTATCGGAATGCGGCCGCCGCGAACTTCGGGTCAGCAGTCAAGCGCCATAACCACTAGACCGCAGCGCGGGTAACCCTTAATAGTTAGGAGAATTAATTCAGTGCTATAAAAAATTGCGTAAAACGGCTCTTTGGGACGATGTATGTTGGGGCGTATGTTGTCTGTTGACAAATAAAACACAACTGCCACTAGTCGATTCACAGTGATCGTAAATGATTAAACAAACAGGAACAACAGGATTAAACAAACAGGTTCCACTTCGAACCCGCAGACGGGTTCGAAGTGGAACAAAGGGGAGGCCTCGGGCAGTTCTATTTAGCGCTGTGCAGTCGGCGTGGTACAGTGTACTGTCGAGTTTCCCACCAAACCGCCGCATTCCCAAGTTCCGAACGCAAGACGTGCAAGTTGTGCGAGTCCAGTGAGCCGTCCGTCTCCCCTCGAGGTCAGCGACACTTCCCGTCCCTTCCACCATTTCGGACTCTCATCCTCGCCGTCAGGCGTGGCACTTGGATTGTGTGGTTCATGGCTTCTGCTGGAGCACGGCCGGTCTAGAGGCGCGCGCTCGCTCCTTCGAGCGCGCGCCTCCAGACCGGCCGTGGCTGGAGGCAGAATGTCGGGTCGTCGAACCATGGGATACCATGGGAGAGGTTCTTTGCAGTACGTTCCACATGGGTCTCCTTTGCGCATGCGTGGCCACGCCTGGCAACCATGGGCAGCGCGCGCTGGCACCTAAAGTCCCTAGATTTTCCCCTGTTCTCGATCGTTTACTGGCACCCGCCTCACGCAAACGCCTGGCCTTGGAAAATATGGGCAGCGCGCGCTAGCAGACGCCGCACGCCGACGGCTATGAGGACCCAACTAAAAATGTCGCTCTACAACAGCCGAAATCAAGCTTAGAAAATAGGAAAAAGGGACGAAGGCTCCCACGCGGGCCATTTGAAAGAAGTATTGGGCGTGCAGCTGCTACGATGGGCGATTATATGCGCTGCACGCAGGCATCCGCAGCGGCCCGCGACCCATGCATCTAGCTTCATGAAAATATTAAGGGTCGTGCTTGTACTAGTCCATTCCATCCGATACAGATGTTACTTCAGTACATTTTGAAGGTGAAACCTTCAGCGCCAATAGGGCGGAACACGCGCACTGCGCCAGGGCTCGTCTCACCTCTTGTAATTTGTCCTCGTTTGTGCTGAAGTTCTTACCTGCGAGGTTATGCAGCAACTAGGCCTATTAACGTGAGCGTTCGAACGGGTGGTAATTCATCTAGAACATCTTGATGGCTTTCACCTTCCGTCGTCTCAGGCAAATGCATAAGGGACCCTGAGTTTTTATTGTACTTCAGTACAGGCCATTTCATTGGGGCATCTTAGCACTCCGTACGGTAAACGCCATAAGTACGGCACTGGTCTAACGCACGCAAATGTCAGTCGCTACTAAAAAGTCCCGCAGGTGCTTACATCTTTTCAGGTGCTGTCGCCACTGCAGGCTCCACAGTGACTCGCGCGTAGGAAAAGTGGCACGGAATCTGCTCTCAACAGTGCTGAGCGTAGTCGCAGCCGCGGCAACGCGGCACTACCCTACGCTCAGTATATTCTAGGGACCGTACTACCGCACTACCACACGCCCGACATGCCCTGTGCCACAGAACACGCGACGGCCACGCATGCGCAAAGGAAAGCCATGTGGAACGTACTGCAAAGAACCTCTCCTCGAACCATCCGACGGCGGAAGCTGCGGCAGTGGAGTGGACATACCCATAGGGCCAATGGGACGTTTTTCGCTTCCGGCGAAGAGGGCGGTTCCTGAGGGGCGATCGGAGATCTGTTCGTTCCGCGTTCGTTCTGCGGTGCCTACGTCACAGAAGTGAGAGGAGGCGCAGCTCTCCCGCCTAGAACCGCCGAGAGAAGAGAACAGCCAATCGTGAAGCGGACAGCTTTCCGGAAGTAGACGCGCATCCTGTGACGTCGGCACAGGGACCGTGAAGCGTTTGTCGCCTTTTAATAAATATAATTACTTTACAGAAAATTATTATTTTTGCTTCTCAAGCTCAAACACTCTTTCAAACAGCAACAGCTTTGAGTGATGATATTTAATAATGCTAGTTTTTTTTGACGTCGTCGCTAGATGGTGTCGCGCACGCGAAAAAAAAAAAAAGAGAAAGGTAGCGGCTGACGTAGTTTCAAAATGTCGTCCGATCGCAACGTCTGCGTTGGTTCTCGTGTGTCGGATCGTCAAAAGGAGCTTCTGCTGGCTTTTGTGAAAGAGCATCCACAGATCGCGACGCTGTCGTGCCCGCTGGAGCCGTCGTTCACGAGGGAGGACCGGGACGACATGTGGCAGGAGCTAGTAGCGCTTTTGAACGAAGAAGTCCCTGCGCGTAACACCAGGGCCCAGTGGCAGACCCGATGGAGGAATGAGCGCTACTATTCGCAGGAGGGTCTTGCCAAACTCCGAGGGCAGCAGAGGTGAGTGCGAGCACAATTGTATTGTGGTCGGTCATCTTACACGTCCCGCTTGTGCTTTACAGCGGCACCCGAGGCGGCCAGATTTCGGATTACCGCGGCCGCGTCGTGCTTGACAGGGACGAGTGTGCGAGGCCCATAGTTCGGGTGGTCTGAATCGGTAAGCACTGGCTTAGAATATCATTGTTACTTGTATGTTGCGAACAAGTGGGCTCGTTTGCTTCGAGCCATTATGCGCTGTTAGTTTTACTTTTTCAAACAATATCGAGTGGATCACCCGGCCGCCGCGTTAGCTGAGGTGCTAACACGTTGCGCCGCCCAGAACAGAATGCGAAACAGCCACATTTGCGGTGATGACGAAAGAACAGCCGCGAACTATATTTCGAAGGTCACTAGAGCACCCTACGTGTTCCAACCCATTTCTCAGACCCTCGAGTCGAGTGAGGTGCGTAGCCAGTAGGCTTGCCTCCCTCCACCTCTCTCTCCGAAGTCTGTGTGTCATAGCATGCCGCTGTTGAAACATTCTAAAAAAACATTGCTATTGTCCACTTCCACTCCATACTTCTTATTGCATTCAGTGTGTCAATCAAGAAACTTCTTACTATAACAGGTGAGCCCTGCTCCAGCTGCTACTGGTGTGGCTGAAGAGGATGTGGCCCAGGATCTTTCCCGTGCCCCAACTCGTAAGTTTCGCTGATGTTTTTGATTAACTGTAGATGGTGTTACATGCTCACAGGTGATGCTCATGCGTGCAGGCATATGTTTGTGAAGAGATGACATCTGTGGGCATAAAGACAAAAGGCTGCACAAAAAAAATTTGGCAAACGGTTGCAGGGGCTAGTTGTATGCATAACTGTCAGATGGAATAAACAGGTGTCCTGCCTTGCAGTTATGGTGAAATGTCGCAAAAAGGTAGCATTGCAAAAATGTTCAACATCTTGAAATGTTTCCCTATTTTGTCAATTGCTTCAAAAGTGAAACTGAAAATGTGCTATTGCTAAATATACTGTTCAAAAAGCAAGCTCGTTATATAACTTTTTCACATAGCCATCATACACAAATGCACATGTTTGCACCTGTGTTACACCTGCTTGCTGTATGTTTTGCATACTGCAGCAGCTAGGGTTTCGGAAGGAGATTGTGTCAGTCATCGCGTAAAGCCGGGCAAACGATTGTGTAGCCCTGAAAAGGCCTGTTTGGTTGCTTCTCATGCAGAGGTGGTTAGAGGCGTGAGATGCGTTTGATGAGATGAGAGAAAATGAATTCCGGCACCGCTTTGGTCTGTCCAAACGAAGTGCGTTGGTTGTGCGGTGAACCAAGCACCATTCATGGATGCCGTTGGGTCAGTGGATTTTCAACAGAGAGGAAATTGTTGCACACACTGAAACTCTTCGTGAACAGAAGCTTCCAGCGAAGAGTCGGTAGCAGGAAATTTATAGATGATAATGGCAACACATTTCTTGGTTTCCAGCTCATGCCGCAGCTGCGAGATGGGGGCAACCGGCAGGCCGAGGCGCTGGAGTTACTAGCCGCAAACACCAGGCGGCAGGGCCAGGCATCATTGGAAAGCTGCGCCAGGTTCAACTTCTCGGTGACGCGGTCCACAAATTGCAAGGCGTTGGTACCCTCGCCCGGGCCCTCATTGCAGCGGAAGGCACCTGCACAGTGATTTGTAAAGACTAGTTGTACATATATGTAGATTTATTTTTGTTCACATTAGAGCTATGATACGCTGGTTTGCTTCAATGGTGCCCTGCAATTTTCTTTCAGTTAATTTTCTTTTTCTGCATATCAGAAGCACTGATGTGCTGTTTCATTGTACATAGTAAAGTGTAGATCAATGGTAAATCGTGTCCTGCGATGTCATTTCTTTTTAATCTCATCGTGCGAGGTGATGCATTCAGCAGTTTTGTAGTACATGTGCATAGCACAGTGTGGTTTCACTTATAAATCATGTTTTGCCATGTCATTTTTTAAAATCTCACTATACAAAGTCATGCATTGAGCAATTTTGTAGTATATGCACATAGTGCACTGTAGTGTATCTTTATGTTTATAGTGTATACGTGTAGAAAATTGTGGCACACTGTACGTTTTCTATCGATTTTTACACATCCTAGAAAAAAAAGAAAAGCGTTTGTGAAAGGTCTAGGTTGCACAACAATTGTGAAATATTGCAAGACCAAAAAATAGTTGACGAATACGTGTTCTGTTGCTTAGAAGTGTTTAGATAACAGGATTGGGTACAAACAGAAATCAATAATAGACGAAGACATATCAGCAACCAACAACTTGCATTTTTTAGCGAGTTCAATTAATACCGGTTCGACTGTGCCTTGTTTTCATGTAATACAATGACTTTCGTGCTGCGAGACGCGTGTGTTGTTGCAGAGGAGCAGCAGGCACTTTGTAATAACTCCATTTGTATATTATAAAAGGAAGCTACTTTTATATTCTTTTCCTTGACATTAAATTTAGAAGATATTTATTTATTTTGCTTTTTATGTGCATTGCTCGTGATACTTGTAATAAAATTTCAATTCTGTTACCACCCTTGTTGTTCACTTCATTT
This sequence comes from Rhipicephalus sanguineus, assembly GCF_013339695.2. Lineage (NCBI taxonomy): Eukaryota > Metazoa > Arthropoda > Arachnida > Ixodida > Ixodidae > Rhipicephalus > Rhipicephalus sanguineus. The sequence continues at coordinate 10,493,091 of NC_051184.2, forward strand.
ACAAGCACGATTCTTGTTGCACTAAAGCTACCGCATCTTGCTGTCCTGATTCAAACAGCCTTTTCCGGTTACCACTTTGGCTGTGAATGGCACCATGTGCCACTCACAGTTGAGCTCTCACTTGTGCTTAGTGTGAAGCGCCATATTTTACAACCTGGTCGAAGCATTTCATAAGCATGGCGTTGTGTGACAAGGGGGCATAGGTCGGCAAACTCACTCATGAGTCGACTCACTCAGATTGAGATCGAGCTGTGAGTCCAAGTGAGTAATACATTGGTGAGTTCGAGTCCGGGTGAAAACATTTTAGTGAGCCTGAGTCCGAGTGAATCCGCTTGAGGAAAATTTTGGTGAGTCTGAGTTTGAGTGAGCCCCAAGAGCAAAATATATTTCATGAGTGAGTCACGGTGAGCTTCACATTTTTTGCCAACCTATTCAAGGGGGTTATTCATTGATAGGAGAACGCTGTTTCGTTGATATGTGTAACAAACATTTGAAGTGTAGTAAAAAAAAAACGCAGTGACAAACACAATGAACAAAGACAAACACGCACCACACAATGCTGCCGAGGTCGTTGCAGGCGGCGGCGTACTCTGCGCAGGTGCTCAAGCATGCAGGCCCTGTGGTTCTCGAAACAGGTTCACTACACGGTTGCGCTGCTGCTGGCTCCCGTTGTGGTGGTGGTGGTGGTAGCTCAGCTGCTGCTGGTAGCAGTCAGCATCGTCTGTGTCGTCATCGTTTCCTTCGAGAACAGGCTCATGTGCCGCCAACGCAATGTCGTGCAGAGCTGCACAAGCAGCAATGATGCTTGAGCAGCTGTGCACAAGCTTACAGCGATGCACCACTCCACAACATTGCACATGGCGGTGTGGGCCTTGTTGTAGTGGTTATCAGGGGTGCCACGAGCTGGTCGTCCGGGCACTGGTGTCAGGAACCACGGTTCTAATGTATAGCTGGAGTCTCCTGCACGAGGTCGGCATGACAGCTGTAGTGATAACGTCTTGAATGTGGCAAGCATTGACAGCACTTACCAAGCAAGCCGAAGTTTTGCTTCCAGGTGCTGACGGAGAGGGCTCCCCCGCCATACCCACTAGTCATGACATGACCCCAGGAAACATGGACTGACATCCAGAGGTCGGCATCAAATGTCTGCAGAATTCAATTCAGTCAAAATTGTACCATAAATGACCTTGGGTACAATGTTGGGTATTATGTTAATGTAACTACATCTGTCTTCACTGTTACTGACTGTTGAAACATAGCTATGGACAAATTATCGACAGGGTAGGACTTGTACCATAAGTTCTAACACGAGGACAATGCAGTGTCAAAGGGTAGTCTGCATGTTTACTGCTTGGAACAACCCATCTTCCATCACCAAAGCCTTTTAACCAAATTACTGCTGTATGTTTAAGGCAATGTATCACAAAATATCTACAACACGAAAAACTTCGACTGAAAAAAGGGTTATGAAACAATGCGTATTTAATGTACATGCTAGGGCGCGCTCCGAGGGACCGAAATAAAGTTTATTCATCCATCCATGTATTGATCCATGTAACGTCCATCACGACAATGAACAATAAGGGCATACTACGGCACATTCTGGGAGCGCTAATCTCAACAAATACAAATCGAGAATCAAGCTTCGGGTACACATGGCGAACGAGCAACGGTAATATTATGCACTGTGCAGGCCGCTGAACCAAAGTGTACTCCGCGTCACATGATTTCATCGCTTATCCAAGCGAAGAGCCCTGAAACGAACCAATTCCCGTTCTGGATAGATCGAAAATACCGCTCCCACTTATACTCAGTCGCAACAGCCTCAGTAAAGGGGAAAGTTTAAGCGATATAAATGAAACAATTCGCTACGCATACAATGCATGAATAATACTCACGATCGTGGTGTTGAATGCGTAGAGTCCCTTCCCCGACATGTAATGCGTCGTGTCCGCGGAGCTCAGGCCATGGGGCTTCGGGATTGCGATGAGCGTACCATCCACGCACCCGACCACAACGGGAATCTGCCCGAGCCGCGCGAACGCCGCCTTTGTTCGCTCTTCGCGTCTGTGGTCTCCGGAAAAGGCCACCTACCGTTTTTGCCCGCGAACGACGGTAATGGCGTGTTCCTGACGGACGACTGCGACAGGCCGCTGAATTCCTCGCAGCCGACAGCTCGCTGGAAGCATCCGATCGCAAAAATCTCAGCGCGCACAACGCCTTCCGCTCTGTTTAAATCCCACTGGTTCGTTGGCACCCGATGACGGGGCCGAGATCGTCGCACAACCAAGGTAGAGGTACAGTACGTTTCGAGAAACGAAAGCGACGCCGGAATTCACACTCGCTCATCTCTTCAAACGCATTTCGCACCTCCTACCATTCTGCATCTGCTTCGAGAAACGCCAACGTAGCAAGGAAGCACCGTGGCAAGCGCCATTTTCTCAAAATCAGCTGTTGCGGCAGCCGCAACCGCCGCATCACTCGAAATACATGCCGTGCGACGCCGTTGTTCGCTCGAGAGAACGCGAGCGAACGGGCTCGCTCTCCGTTCACTTTTAGCAGACGACATGCTCGTTATGACGCGGCATGACGTCACCAAAAAAGAAAACATCAAGGAAAAAAAAGAAATGGCCACGCCCCTTAGAGTGGCGTGAGTTGTCCGGCTTCAGCCAATCAGCGCGCTTGTTCTCCCCCAGAAGAACGAACAAGCGGAACGAACAGATCTCCGATCGCCCCTCTAATCGTGGCTTCGCCCTCGCTTCGCGAGTGCGGCCATTTCGCTAACGCTCAATGGCCGGTTAGCAGGGTCACGGTCACGCGCTACTGGCCGCTGTCGCGGCCACGCGCTGTTTAGCCCGCGCGCCTGCCCCTTCGGGGCAGGCGGAGGCGCACGTAACCCAAGAGCCGCGTCGCGCTTCTCTGGCAACAGACTTCAGCAACACCTGAGACAAAAAAAAAGAAAGAAAAAAGAAATTGCACCAGCAGCGAGGTTCGAACCAACGTCCTCGCTGTTCTGAGCACGACACGCTAGCCGCTGCGCCACCGAGGCCAATCGGTTCGGTAGGTCTAACGGGCTGTATTTGTATTGCCACGCTGGACGTAACTTTTAAGACTCGTTATTCTTACGTCCAGACGTAACTGCAACGGCTCGTACCGTTACGTCTAGACGTAACGCTAGACACTCCCTTAATTGAAATCGGTGAATATCGAAAAATCCCCGGAGTTCCCCTTCAAGCGACGACCCACACGTTTTCGGCCTGGAGCAATATGGCGGTTGTTGGCTTCAGCGGCGGCGCGCCGCCTTCACTCCAGAAGCTTTTTTTCAACCTCCTTGGTTATAGCCGTGCCACACGGGCGCAAGAAGTGATGTTCAGTCGTTAAGGCCTTAAGTTTCTGAACGTCATTTCTTTTTTTTCGGCGGAGCTGCTACACGTCTACACCTAATGGCACTTCACCTGATTATGTTGGTACGCTGACTTCTGAAGGGAGCAATTTTATGGTAACCGATTTTTAGGGTAACCAAGCAATTCTAGGGAGCATTAGCTTGAGTTTGTCGCTGTTTTTTACAACGTTGCAACCGACCATAGTAACTTTGGCTTTTGCATGTTGAATCATTTTGCATGTTGAAATTTGATTGGGGGAGGGGGCTGCTCTCCCCTTCGTGCTCCCCTCTGTCATCGCCCCCGCATGCCACGCCGCCGTCACGTGACTGATTGTGCCGCTACGCCTGACGCCGGATTTCTTGCCTCATGAGCCATGGATAAGGCTTTCGCTTAAATAAAAGCTCACATGGTTCCTTATATTCGCCTAAGACGACTCGAAGGCGAAAGCCATCTTGTTTTTCTTCTCGCTGGATGTATTGATCTTGTCCCGCTACTCTCCGAAAGCTTTGTGCACCTAACGTGGTTTTGCACTGCCTCCACGGTCTGCCCAGCTTTGACCAAGCGACGATGTCACGTGATGACGTCATCTCGTGACGTCACAAACTTGGGTGATCCGTGGCGTCATGATGACGTGATCACGCGATCATTTTTTGCATAACTCGTGTTACGCCGACGGTCGAGGCCTCTAGGGCTTTCGCCTTAGAAATAGATCGCAATATTGAAGCAGATGCCTTTGGGGCAGCTCGGCGACGGCGCCCACTCTGATCGTGGCGTTGGAGCAAGGACTTCGGATGGACCCGCGGCTGGCGCGTTTCCTGGCGCCCGTCGGTGCCACGATGAACATGGACGGCACTGCCATCTACTTCATCGTCACTGTGCTTTTCTTTGCACAGAAGAACGCCATCGCGCTCACCGTCGGACAGCACCTCGTCGTCGGGTAACAATGATGGTCAATGTTTTAACTGCGGAGCTTTTTCTTCGTTACGCCGCTTCGCGTGACTAGAAAGCTATCATCATGATGACATGGCGTCTTGCGTGGCCTAGCACCGGGCACAGCTGCGCCTAGCGCGTGCAACGCTATAACTCGTCCGCTCTATTCGTCCTCTTATTCACCTTAGCATTGACTATAAATAAAGTCAGTTTGCTCTTGGCGACGTACATTCAAGAAATAGGATATTAATTGTACGTTTTTTCTGTATCGCCGAGTAATTTGACGGATAATAATGCCTGTGGCCTGCACTACCATTGAGGCTGACACGATGGACGTGCAATGTAGCCGCATCTTCAGTGCGTGTGCTTTGGAGAGATCAAGACAGAAGCACGGACAAACAGTTGTCTTGAGGCTGTTTCCAAGTGTTCGTAGTTCGTAGCGTCTTTTGATGGAATAAATTTTTTCTAAACCGACAACAGAGAAGGAGAGAGATATAAAGAAAAAAATTGCACCATCTCCCGCTAAAGGTGACCATGAGGCGATGCGAAGCCGGAGCACTTGCACGATCGCGTTCCGTTGGCCTTCGTTGGACATGCTACCGACCTCGCGTCGTGGAACGCGAAGAGGAACACTACGCCCGTCGTGTCTTCCCTCTAGCCTGGCCATTATTTATCACAGGGCGAGCGGGGAACGCGGTCGACAGGCGCGCGAGAGAGAGGCAGCGTAGGAGAGGAGAGAGAGGGGGAGGGGACGCGCATGCACTGGCGCTCATCGCGGCGCTGTGCATGAGAGAATTTCGGCATGTCCAGCCCGCATTTCAGAGGAGTCAACCGAAGCAAGCGCTGGACTGAACGCGCGCAGCGCTCCACCACTTGAAGAAGAGGAGACTAGAGGAGGAGAGTAGCGCGTGCGCCGCGAGAGCAGAAGCGAGAACGCAGGAGAAGCGCAAGCAGCTGCTGGGAGAGAAGTGGAGAGAGTAACGCGCAGCTGTTGGAGAGAGGGAAGGAGGAGAGTTCCGCATGCGTAGTGTGAGTGCGGACAAACAGGCCGCGGGACATACCCCCGAGCAAAACATGCTTCGCATCTAAAATAGCATGAAAGCTCCAACAGAGTAAATGTGTGGGGCAGAGTTGGCGCCTCCTTTAGATGTCTAGGGGGGGTAGGGGTGCCGTGCGCAGGCCTATGAATTCTGGTACACTCTAACGCAAGAGCTCACCCAGCTGTGGTTTTCGGTAAGGTGACGCTTTTCCGACACTTTCCGCTCTTGGAAGTTCGGACTCCTTGCATATTCGCCCATTTAATCCCTCCAAGGCGCAGTTGGCGGAACATTGTGAGTAGGCGCAGTGTGCACAGAACCGCTAGAAGGACTTCGTCTGCCGGCTCTGCTAAACGAATTGTGCGAGCAGCGTCCCTGAGCGGCCGACCTCCAAAATCCTGCTCCACCCTAATTTTACCTCATGAAGAACATCAATCGTCGGTTATTTTTTAGCGTTATCGCTTACCGTTTTCGTAGGTAGGACGAGCGCTCCCATAGGGCTGACGCGCTGGAGTTTTGAGTACTGTGGCGGAGCCTGGTGGCGTGCGCCGTAGTTGCTTGGGTAGTCAAAAATGGACGCCGACCGGCGAGTTACGCAGTTCTCAGTTGCTTTAAGCGTTTTTCTTAATTTTGCGCCTAGTTTTCAGGCTCAAGAAGTGCTTAAAACGTACGCAGGAACTTGTCCGCTATGCCTGCAGAGTCTGACATGTTTGACGAGCGATCCCTGCTTCAACAAACCGTGCCGAAAGCAGGTGGTCTGGGCGACGGTTCTGAGCAGCGCGCGGTCCCGAAGCGCGGTCGCCGCCGTTATTGTTGCGTGGTTAATTGCCTCGAACATGGGGGTAAGGATCCTAATGTGCGGTTTTACTGGTTCCCCTGAAATCCGTACGAAGTGGAGCGACGGAACCGCTGGATACGTGCCGTCCGACGCGTGAAGTGAGTACGCGAGCAAAACGTGGTTTGCAACGTAACGTGCTGATTACTTTTCGTACGCGCGTGCACTCGTTTATGTATGTATATATTCCCTGTGTGCAGTCCAGACGGCACGCCGTGGCTGCCGACGGCGATCACGAGGATATGCAGCCGGCATTTCGTGCGAAACGAGAAAAACGATGCCACGAGTCACCCTGCGTATGTGCCTACGATTTTTCCGGCAGCTTACAGCCGGCTGCTTCCAGCGGCCTGCTGTAAACATTGCGCGCCGTCGCTTCTCGACCGCCACCGCACGCTGACAGAATTTGACGAATTCCCTAGAAGCAAATGTTGAAAATTACGACCGTGCATGGGGAAAAAGTGTGTTTGTGACTGAATGCGGCAGAAAACGGCACACGACGCGAATGCGCTCATTCGGGCCGCCGACGGCTAGCCTTCGTCCTGCACCTTTCTTGATTCCGTTTCGTCGTGTAATGCAAATCATGTCGGCTTTCTTAACAGCAATCTTTTCGTTTATGCACTGTCGTTAATCGCGCGAGCATGCCTCGTAAAACTTAACTCGAGTTCAACGTCGTATGAGATTCGCTGCACTTGCGAGTTGCAGCGCGCCGAAATGGTTCCTTCAATCTTTTGCACGTCGTAAACATACTTGACGTTGACGAGCTTCTTGCGTTTACGCAGATTGCTTGGCCTGAAGAACTCAGCCACGCCAGAAACTGGCCGAGATCCAAAGCGCAGCACAACCGACAGCGGCGGCTCCATTGCGCATCTGAGCTTAGTGCTGCATGCGGCCGCCTGTCTGACTACTCGAAACCAAAGAACTTGTCGTAGGGGGCGCTTTTTAGCACCGTTTTCGCAGCGCCGCCTGGGCAGCCAGTCAGGCCTATAGGACCCCCGCTATCTGGGCAGGTCAGGAGTACAGTATGTCGTGGATTGCACCATAGAGTTTCCCAACAATTACTAGAGGGAACTCTCTCGCTGCGATCGTTCAGCCACCATGGGAACGATGGGTAGTACACGGATTTGTCTAGTCTTCGTGCTTGTGGGCTTCGAACACACTTGTGGCTTTGTTTATTGTTATATTTTGTTTTTTGTTTTTTGATAAAAGAATGGATCTTTGTGAACTTCGTGACCACATTTGAATTGGTGAGCCTAAAAAGGTTAATATAGTGAAGTGGAACTACTGACTTTTGCTGAACTTCGTATTGCGACCAAGCGGATGCAGGATTTGGGCACATTTGTGCGTAGCGCCGTCTCTTGGCGGTAGCAACGGCGTCCTGCCATAACTGAATGAGAAATGGCCGAAAAAAGATCATATCTATCGAAAAAAGCAAGCTATCAAAAACGACTCGGGGTTCTATACAGTAGAGACCTACTGAAACGTTTTGATAAAATTGCAATATCGCTCTACAAAGCGTGTGGCTTTCCAGGACAATTGAACACCGCCCATTAGAAACACATGGGGCCCCATTGTAAATTTTTAAACACTTCGGGAAGCCACGCGGTTTGTGGTGCGACACTGTAATTTTAACAGAATGTTCGAATAAGTACTCGGGAGTCGTTTTTGACAACTAACTTTTTTCGTCAGATATAATTTTTTTCGCCATTTCCCATTCAGTTACGGCAGGCCACCGCAGTCACCGACGAGAGATGGCGGTACGTGCATATCTCCCCAAATCCTAGTCATGGAGCCAAAAGAACGAAGTTTAGACTAATTCGCGTACTACCCATCATTCCCATGCTAGCTGAAGCGCCATACGTTGCAGCTCCCATAGACACTAGCGCCAGAGTTCCCTCTAATGTATTTCCGTTCTAGGGACGCTTAACGCGGCCAAAAATTTCATTTCAGAATGTATAAGAAGATTGTTAGAAGCTTAGGTACTGTCTCATTTTTCATAAAGCTAGTAGGTATTGGTATTTGTGCTACTTCTATAATTAATACAAGAGCTTGATTGTTTGAGGCCCAGTACTGAGACTACACTGACGCTCGAAAAGCAGCAGCCCATTGGCATCGATTGCGTTTCCGTCGCTTATTTCATTCGAATTGTAGCGCGGTCGTTTTCTTTGATCGGCGTTACGCAGCTCCGTTTAAATCAGTTTTGATATAGCAATGCCACAAAGCGAACGTGTCTAAAGCGTGTGAATCATGTCAGCTGTGGCACTTCACCGGCTGCACCAACGTTTATAGATACTTCATAAACGTTGGCTGTATAGCTTGTGTGAAAATTCAATGCCGGCACAGAGCTCAGAGACTACCTACGAAAACGGAATAACCATGCACCATGTGGGCATGCGCACCGGTGAGTGAGAATGCACTGCTTTGCATTTGAACATAGCCTTCTTTGGTTTCTTTTTTTTTGCATGCACTAGGGTTTTTGTCATTTCATAAGGTTTTACGACTTGCCCAGCTGATCAGATCCACAGCTTGTGCATTCCAATGTGATTTTCCAAGATTATTTGCTTCGTTTTCACTTTTGCAGAAAATATCTGCACTGCTAAACTTTGTAACACAGATCACAGCATAAGTTTTACCTATTGCTGCACAAATGAGTCTGCTGCGATAAATGCCCATAAATTCGATGAATGGTAGAGCCAAGTGAACTCACAGTATGTATACGCATTTGTACATTTTCGTAAGTTTACAATCATACATATCACATTTGCACATACCATATAGTTTATAGTTGGGCAATCAACTAACTTAGTATCCTCTAATTGAGGCTTGGTCAGACACTTCTGATCCTCTAACTGGGGCTTGGTGACCTTAGCCCAAGCGTCGGCCTCGCTCATAGCATCCATCTATACCAAAAAAAGTCACAGTTTCACCGCAACGGCGAAGCAATGAATGTGATAGCAATAAATTGTAATGTAACGCGAAGGAATGAAAGCAGCTCGAAATTACCAGCGCGTCGCTCGAGCCCAAAGGACGCACGAAAAGTACGAACACAGTACGAGCGCGAACTATCATGCGTCACAGCTCGACACTTGAAGCGCACTGCTCAAACATGAAGCAGGACGCACGAAACGAACGAACAGTTACACACAGGACGAGCGCGAACTGTCACAGTTACTTATTTCTGTTTGAACAGCGCGCTCCTTTCGCAAACGCGACCGCTGCAGCGAGCGAAGTGACCTTCGTACGCTCTGTGACTTCAGCGCGGACTTCGCGGGGAAAGCACAAGACATACAACCCTCCGCTCCACCCCCCCCCCCCCCCCTGGCCGCCCCCTTCTTTCCTCGAGATAAGCGCACGAAGGCGACCACGCCCTGTAGGGCGAAGAGCAACGGCGTTGGCAGGAGCGGGGCGACGATCTTTAAAGCGCGCCATCTAAAAAAGCATGCTCAAGTAAATGGTGTATATAAATAGCTCGCCGTTAGCAGGCTGAAAGACGGTACCGTTGGTGGCGTAACCGTCTAACGCCGCGCCTTGGAAAGCGAGAGGTCGCCCGTTCGATTCCGCGCGTCGGAAAGTTCTTGTGAATTATTTTCCTTTGTGGCTTATATATATATATATATATATATATATATATATATATATATATATATATATATATATATATACGGTGCATGACGGCGGCGGCGGCAAAAAAAATCAGCCGAGACTGTCCATATAATTGCTATTGCAATAAAATAGCTCTGCTACGCGCGCCTGCCTCGCCGCGTTCCCCGCTTTCGCTCGCCCCGAGAGAAATCGCGGCCGCGGGCTACAGGGGAGACACGACGCGCGTTGAGTTTTCCTCTATATATAGTCCTGCCGTGGTGTTCAATAACTCCTTAAGATGCGGCGGGATGGCGACTTTAGCCCAAGTTCTGCGTCCAATCAGCGACGCTGTTCTGGCTGTCATACCGCTATTTTCGATTACGCTCTCACCGTTAACAACTACAGCTGCCACAAGCGTTTGCTTAATTATTGATCATAGACGTTAGTCGTCAGGATAGAGATGTACCACCAAGCGTCAACGTGGGTACATCCACGTTATAGGTGGCAGCACTGTCTCCGCGTTTGTGTGGATAGGCGGTCGGCGGCGCGTATACAAATGTACGCAGCGGCGCTTCGCCGTGGGTGGTTTGAGTCAATTGTCGGCGAATAAAGCGCGTTGACTCAATTGCCAAATTAATGAACGAAGCCGGCCTAACGTTCCTTTTACGTGTGAGAGGAGCGCAATCTGCCAATCAATGATGTACTGGCCTTCGGTTACATTCGTGTATTGCACTGTGCTCGATGTGTTTTCTTGCTTTATTTGCACGTGTTTAAATTGTGTTTTGCCTATACCACAATATAAATAGTGTTGCGCGACTGAGCCAATTAAGTATTTACTTCTTGCTCTAGCGGCTACAAAAAAAGAAAGAAAAGAGAGACCCTGTATTTCTGCGTAATTAGATGAAGTGGAACTTTGTGCACTCTGCTTTTCTGTTTGCACCAATACGCGTACTGCTATAGAAGTGCGTGGCGTCAGATCTTTTTTACCGGTAACCGGCCTCAGCAGACGCTAGTTCATGCTTTGCGGTGTCAGAAGGATTTCCAAATCGCGAACACTTCACGAGATGATGTCGCTAAAATACTGCATTCACACCTCGCCAGTATACCTTTCTTCCGTTTAGGACGACGCCAAATGCACTATGTGATGTGCTTGAACGACAAAGTTGTACCCACATTGAAATGATTTTGGTGAATGGACGGTACGATGGTTAGACCTAGCGCCATACCGACACGTGCATGCAGTCGCTATTAGAGTGCATACAAGTCTCGTAAGGCGAAATGGTTATGTATATCGTTGAGGCATACGTACAAGCATTTGATACTGTGCTAGCGCAACGGAAAAAGCTGTAATCTGAGGACGTGTATGACGTACGCACACATGCGAGCACGGTGTGGCTAGCAGACGACGTAAGGAGCCATCCACACCACGGGGTTTCGTCCGCTCGCCGCTAGGAGCCGACTCTGCTCGATCTCGCGGCCAATAACTGCCAAACACCAATAGACATTGAGCAAGCTCTATCATATCAATGTACAGTAAACATTCAACAACTTCTGTAAGGACACGTTTTACTTTCGTGTTATACCGATTCCTACGACGGCGGGATCAACCATGTTTTTTAATGTAATACTTTTCGAATAATGAAAGCCATTTTCGTCAAATAATATTAAACGTCGTTTCACATTAACTGAGAATATTGCGTTTGATTCCGCACAGTTAGCGACTTAAAATATTCCAAGAACTATTCCGAGGACCATTGGGGACTGTGCGAATGAATCATTATTCAAGGGTTTCGCGTATTCTCAGTGTCACCACCAATGTTGTCCCCCCATATTAACCCAGTATGTACAGTACGACGGATTAAATGCACATAGCATAGCGTGCACAAGCGAATAACGGCATCATGCCACCTTTTGTGTAGTTTCAGTACGCCTGTTCGATTACAAGCCAAATCGTGTAGCGTCCACTAACGCTCACAGTTGGTGCTCCACTGCGGTGAGATGAGAACAACAAAGCGTTCCTTTCGCTAGGTTGTTGTTACGGAGGCGTGCTGCAGAGTGGTGTTGCTGAGTCGTGTTGAAGGCCAAGTGACACGGCGGCAGTAATACCAACCTAAGTCAACGTTCTATCCCTAAAAATACCCCGAAAATACCCTAGATTGCACGAAAAATCCCTAGATTGACTTCTTAATGTCGTCAATCAGGCTAATTCACCGTTAACAAAGTAGAAATATAGTTCGCTTTGTGGCCCAATTCATCTGAATCTTATTAGAAATAAAAATCACCATATCAACAGCCACTGAAGGTCTTTTTTCTGTATTTTCGGTGGAATAATTGCACATAAAGGGCTTGCAGGTGGCGCCAGTTGCTACAGAGACAGGCAAATCTGTCAAGTTCACTTTGCCCACTCATTGAAGGCATAGATGTGATCTCTCGGGCCAATTGCAAGTCTGTGGCCCTTTTCTTGTACTCGCAGCTTGCGATGTGGCGGTCAATTTCTAATTTTCCACATTTGCAATCAGCGTTGCATCATTTGCAGTAGATATACAGGGGCCCTTTCTTTACTGGCTGATAGCCATCCGGTGTACTTTCGATAAGCTTCCCGTATGACCAACTATTTTTGTCACTATTTTCGTTCTTATGAAACGGCGCGACGGAAAGATCGAAAATACACGAAGAGTTTTTTCGTCTCTTTCCGTCACGCCGTTTTCATAATAATGAATGCGCACCAACTCGCCCAATCGTGAGTCCTACTTTCGCTCTTTTTCTCTCAAAGTCTCCTGGTCCAGAAGTTATTGACATAGAGACATTGCACGGTAAAGGCACGTGGCGAACGTGAACTTTGCATGTTTTCATGTGCACTACAAAAAAAAATGTCTCTTTGTATCTCAAAGCAGCAATCACACAGCGCATTCATGATGATACTCGCGTGCTAAACACTTACGACGACAGAGTTTAATTTCCCCCTATAGTATTCAGCATATAATATTCTCGTGTTAAAGAACTGCGATCTTCACTCGGCCCAGCAGAGCACCAAAGCTCTTTTATATGAAAAACAGCAAATAGCGAAAATTATTGTTTCTATAACCTTTCTAATTGAAGAGGCGTGATTACTCAGTAGTTCCTGTCGTTAGGCCGCGTATTGTAACATTTCCAGAACCTTACGAAAATCCCTAGATACAACAAAAAGATGCCACATCGCTGAGAGAGATAGAAAGTCCCTAGACCTTGGGACAAATCCCTAGGGGTCACGTGTTGCAGGCGTGGGCGCGCTTGCGCAGTGCGCCAACTATTCCTGCGCGCTTTTCTTCCCCCCTTCGAGTCGTGATTTCCCCTTCTGCTGCGGGGATTCCCTTCTCCTATGCCGCGGCTGACCCGAAAGTCGCGGGTTCGATCACCGCCGCGGCGGTTTCATTTCGATGGAGGCGAAATGCTAGAGGCCCGTGTACTGTGCGACGTCAGCGCAGGTTAAGGAACCCCAGGGGGTGGAAATTTCCGGAACCCTCTACCACGGCGTGCCTCATAATCATATCGTGGTTCTGGTACGTAAAACCCCAGAAATTATTAATGGCTACCGCCAATAATAATTTATAGTGCTTAGAATCACAGAAGGTTAAGCCAGTTGGTTAGGATCCATTGCAAGTGAAGGTAGGCATGCGAACACGGACACAAGATATCAAGACAGCGCTTCGTCTGCCAAGCACTGTTGTTCGCTCCCTTACTTGTTTTGTTTAGAACTGGCCCAAGTAATCACTCTGGTGCAGTTCGTTTCTGGACAATTTAACCTTCAGTGTGACGTCAGTCATATATGCTGTAGGGACTACACGCGCTATCCGCAAACCCGCTCCGCACGTGGCGGGACACCTGCCGCCCGCAAAGGGAGGAGGAAAAACCGGAAAGACGCCAATCGTCGCACACGGGGTACCGGTTTTTCCTCCTCCGTTTGCGGGCGGCAGGTGACCCGCCACGTGCGGAGCGGGTGTGCGGATAGCGCGTGTATAGTCCCTTACTGCGGCTGTCGCCGCTTCTGCGCTCAGAACGTGCGCCTTAACGGGGAGGTGTCATTAACCACGCATCTGACCTTTCATGGAACGCACACATCAACCTATCATATCATCCGCGAACAGATCCCTCGGGTTTCTAAAGCGTCATTTGCGTCACGCACCACTTGACATAAAACTTGCCGCGCACAAATCCCTCATCAGATCTAAACTAGAATATGCAGCGCCCATCTGGAGCCCGCACCGCGTATGTTTAAAGGGGCCCTGCAACACCTTTCTTAGTTATATTGGAATAGTCTCATTATTGACGTATGACTTCACGAGTCATATGCCGCAAAAATTTTTCGAATCCGTCAAGCCTAAGTGGTGTTACCAAATTATAGAGATCACGTTCCGCAGCTTTCTCCCTCAACTCAACGCCGCGAGCGCGCGGAGAGCTAGGCAGCGACAGGCAGCGACTCGAGGGAGGGAGCGCAGACGAGCGAGGCTCCGCCCAAGAGCGCCGGCGGAAATTTTTTCTTCATTTTTTTCTCTCTGACGTCTGGGCGCAACCACGTGGTCTGTGCCGCCACTTCCGGTCGGCTTGCGTCGTTCTCGTCGAGCGGAGCCGACGTGTATCGCGCGTCCTTGAAAACTGCGCGTCGGTTTGGTAATGTTGGGTGTGCACCTCGAACGCCGTAGTGTTTTCATCGCTCTGCCAACCATGGAAGCAAACCTGCGCGCTCGTTTGGAACGAATGACAGCTGAGATCGGTTTCGGCCCATACTCCGATACACTGCCTCGTAAGACTACATTCTAGGGACCGTAGTAAGACGGCACTGGCAGACGACCCCGAAGCGCCGCCATTACCGGACGCCAGCATTGTTATCGGAAACATGCTGCACGGCTGCCTCGGTCGGTCGTGAGAACGTGCCGACGATGCAGTTCCCAGCTGACGAGGCAACACTCGAACGGCTGCCACTCTCAACGGCAACCGGCGATGGTCAAAAGCACAGAAATATTCACGTTTTCGGCACTGCGCATGGCGAAGAAAACGGAACCACGCAACTACGAGCAGACGAGCTGTCGGTGAGACCGGAAGTGCTAATATTAATGTTTGTTCGGTGTTTTTAACGCGATAACAGAATATAAACATACATATTATCTACTTATTGAACTCAAAATTAACAACGAAAGTAATAATGAGGGTGTTATCGTGATTATAACATCAGCCAATGGTGGAACTGCCGACAATCGCGTCATATTTTGCGGACTAATACATCATTTGTCGAGAGAAGAGGGAGCGATTTTCAGCTGACTTTGAGAATTTGTTGTAAATTCCAGGCCGTGCGCATCGCTATAATATTTGGCTCGCGTGTTCTCGGGAGCCTCGACTACCGATCGGCAGCGCTTTTTGAGCATGCTCGAAAAGTGTTGCAGGGCCCCTTTAAACTAGAATCAGTACAAAATCGTACAACTAGGTTCATTCATTCTTCATATTCATACGGCATATGCATATCATCACTAAAACGTGAAATTGATCCTGCTAATTAATCTTTCTGCGCGTCGCTAGTCTCTGTTCGCTTCACAAATTTTTTTCACAGTTCCCTCAATCCTTTCATCATCCCGCCGACGCGCATACCTCACCGCACGACCCATCCTTATTCAGTTCAGTTGCACGTGCAATTGTTTGTCGTGGAGATCACTCTCTCTGACCTTCATTTGTTCACCCACCCCTTATGTAATACTCCCTAACCGGGGTCTTTAAGGTAATAAAGTAAAGTGAAGAGGCCTTGATAATGTATCGACCAAGAACTATTCATGATTTGCGCAACACACACGGGCGCAATGGCCTTGCTAGATACCATTGCGCCCGTGGTGTCTATTTCTATCTTGTCCGTGTGTGCATTGGGCAAAAAAACGCTCATGAGTCAGTGCCCACTCGCCCAATTGTCAGTAATGTTGCTACAAAAGAGTTATTCGCATTGACATGTAATGACACACAGATGACTGTGTGCATTGACAATGAAGGCGCTACGAGAGTTTGTCACGCATTGAGGGAAGCTTTGGCAGGTTGATGTGCTGTCTGGCCACCCTGAGCACAAGCCCGTCGCCCCAGGCCGGCCGTGTGGTGCTGGTGTACCTCATGACCTCCCTCGGCATCCCGCTTGACGGCGTCGGCGTACTCCTCTACACTGACTGGATCATGTGTGTACTGCAACGGAGACTGCTGTTGTGATAACGAGCTTTAAATGGAAGTGACGAAACATTTGGAACGAAACGCATCGCCTCCGCAACTTTTGCGCTTAGTTTGGGCTGACGCGAGGGCCGAGTTGTGTGTGCTGAGAAGTTTGTGTTGTCCTTCCTCTTGCGCACGTGGCTCTCTGACACGAATATTTTCAGTTGTCGTTTTTTTGCGTCAAGTGAAAGGTGAAGCCCTCAAGAGCCTAGAAAAAGTAGTGCTAAGCGCCTGCAGTACGCCCTGAAAAAGTAATTACAGTATGTTTTTAAAAACCTACTGTACCCTGACGTCACAACACGGTATGACCTTCTCGTCACGTGCTCGCACGATATATAGTGACGTTTCCACGGCTGCTCCGCACCGTGGCTCCGTTGGTGACGCACAAGCGGCCATTTTGGAAGCTTTGATGACGCACAAGCGGCCATGTTAGAAGTTTTGTTTCATAACGTCATCACTACTAGCCAGGCTGCTGTGTGAAGTCGCCAGAATTTGTACTGTAGCCTGACGTCAAGCTAGTGTCGATGTCAGTAGGTGGGCCATGCAAAAATTGACTTTAATATCAAATTAAAATATCATAGCATTTGCTGAGCTTCACACTTGCTCAGAGCCTTCTCTGCATGCAGGAGATTTGTATGGCAGAGTTAAGTTGAGTTGAATAAACTTTATTTGCCCAACGGTTGTTATTGTGCCCGGGGCTAGGCTGCCAGGGATCCACCATTCGAGGAACATCTTTCGAGGTCCTTGGCGACGGCCCTGGCCCGCTGGACGGCCCACTCCTGGTCTTCGGGGGCCTCGCTGAGAAGGGCGGTTCGCCATCGCTCAGCAAGGCGCCCCGCTTCAGAGGGTCCTTCAGTTGTCCTCGTCCTTCCTCGTAGTCTATCTGCATTTCTTTCGCATTCCCAAAGTACATAGGCCATATCGGCCCGTCCGTGCTCGCACCACGGGCAGCTAGGCGACGGATGCAGCGCGGGCCACAGGCGGTGCAGGTGGTAGGGGTTGGTGAAAGTACCCGTCTGCAGCCGCCTCAGGTCCACCGCCTGCGACCTGTCCAGACGCACGTGGGGTTCCGGATATATCTTTCGGTCTTTCCTATAGTGCCCAAGCACCTCCTGGTACGTGGCCGGAAACTCTTCGGCATAGCAGTCGGCGTACATCTGGTCCCTTGCTCCTTGCGCCACGACTTCGGTTGCCGCAACAACGGAGGTGGTGGTGGTGTCAGTAAACTCGCCTTCAAGAAAAAGTCTCAGTACCCCTTTAAGGCGGACGAGAACGAAATGGCGGCGTGAGAGAAGCAAAGAGGGATCATGTGATGTCTAAGGGAGCGAAATTCATACAAAATTGAGTGATAGATAATAATCAAAACTAATTAAGTGAGTATGAGCTAATTAATTCAAGTTAATGTTATGGCGATGGAGCAAGTTAAGTGACAACTAAGATAATTACTAGAAGTTAATTAGAGGAAGTATACTTAATGAAAGTCAGTGGAAGGTATTCAGTGAAGGGTAATTGGCGAAATCTAATTAGTGAACGTTAATTAATATGAGTTGGTTGTCGAGATAAAGTGCACGTGTACAGTAAAAGAGCCACCGGATGGCTTTTGCCTGAAGTCGTCATAGACGAATGTGCAGAACAGCCATAGAGTTATTCGTGCCACCGAACGAACTTGCTCAGCTGTCATTCTATGAGGCAGGCCTGAGGAGATGAGAAATCCTTGAGTTGGGGTGGCGCTGGAGCCATCGTTTCGACAAGTGGTCTTCTTCGAGGCCTGCCTTAGCGCGTGTATCTTTCGTACACTCTGCCCCACTCACAAAGGTGGAGGAGCAGATGGCGCACTAGGAGGTGTAATGTGATGATGTTGTAACGGCGTCACAAACTCCAAAGACCTAAGACGTCATGATGACGGCACACGGTGACGTCGCAGCATGTTTCGCTCAAGTGGCCGCGCGCAACGAGACACATTTTCGCCTTGAAAGTTTGTGCTTCATCATCAGTGACATGCCATGCACAATATGTTGATGCAGGAATCGTCTGTCTACGGCGGTGAACGTGCTGGGCGACGCCGTGGTCGCCAGTGGGACGCAGGAGCTGTGCAGGGCCACGTTGCCAACTGGCCGCGACGAGGAGTGACACTTGCATGTCAATATATGCAGTGGACATTCGCATTTCTTTCTTGGTCGCTTACAACGGCTGCACAAATAGAATGTCTCAAAAAGCGTCAAGCCTTATACAGCGCCCGTACGTATACCGCCTCGTGCGCTGCTGCTTTCAGTGGTACTGGTGGCGCCACCAACGGCGAACGGTGGCGAAAGGTTGGTAAGCGCGGCTCATAGAAGCCGTGGGCAAAGCGCCTGTTATCTCCGTTTTTCTATTCATGTTTCATTCTGGTTTGATATTTGTACTGCCGACGCTGCTCCACTAGACAACCATGCCGTCTGTTGCGTCGATTGTTCTATATTATTTGTTTTAAAATGACAGGCCCGTTTTTTTATGCGTGCGCGCGATGCACTGCCTACGTTTCTTACGTGCATGTGTCCAAGCTGTTTGCGTGATCTGTTAACACAGATGAAATAAAAACTGTTGCAGTACAAAACAGCATTCTTGTTTTATTGAACACCCCAAACAGTACAACAACAATGACTATTACGGCTGTATGCCTGCTTAAGAAACGCACAAAAGAAACGCGATTTTATCTTCGCCCAACACTCGTAGCACTCAACTAGGCTAAGAAAACCAAAATCTAACTTGCTGAACGTTTGAACAGCCGTCACACAGCTGCATAATAATGCGAGAAGGTACTTTAGCAAATGACCAACAAACATTCACACAGCGTTTTTTTTTGTTCACAGACCGTGTTAACATATGAGAAAGTTCTAACTGCATTGCAATCACATATTTCGGAATATCTAATCACTTTCACCACTGAAGCCACAATCCTCTAACACATGCTCTTTAAATTGAGCATGGCATTACTCAGACTTATAGAGGAAATGCGCACGCGTGGCATTACTCAGATTTATATAGGAAATGCGCACGCGTGCAATGTATCTCGTATGCTAGATTCTCATTTCGTACGTGCAGCTCAAAATAAAATGCGATTCTAGAAATAATGTTCGCGGAGTAGCGAGCATATAGCATGACAACTACTTACAGCTTTACTTACCTTTGCAAAAACGGTATTCCAATTGCAATTCAATATTAACCGACGCAACAACGATAACAACACACTTGTTGCACACAGGCGTACCAGGTTGACGCGCGAGGCCAAGCGCGGTATTTTAAGTGTAGCACAACCGTGCGCGTACAGTACGCTAGAGTATTCTGGCACAATGTCGTCAAGCTTGCAGTCACTTCAGCGGTTCCCACGATGTAGCACCAGTTGACGTCCTCGCGTCATCAAACTGCTACGACGCCGAGAACTACACACACAGCTGGCTTGGAAAAACGCGATCTTGCAGGAGGCCATCTTGTCCCGCAACCAACGGACAAAAGTACACAACTGACGCGTCTGAAACATTGCCGTTGATGAGATGGCAGCTGAACGAAATCAGGGCTCATCGTCCGACGTGTGGCCACCGCCTTAACACAATATTAACGTTGCAACGTTCAAGGAAGACGCGACGAAAGTGACGAGCCTAGCCGGTCTTGTCGGGTGCGCTACTGCACAGTGCACAGCGCGCGCTCTCACGGCCACCGAAAGAAATAAAAGAAAGTGGAGAGAGGGGTCACCTAGGAGCATCGCGTATCGGTGGAAGCAAGAGGAAGTGTTGCGTCGTCGGTGTGGCGTATTGTCGAGAGATGGCGCTAGTTTGTTTTTGCGCAACGAAATCGCAAACTTCATTCAAAATGCATGGGATCCTATGGGGGGTTGGCAGAGGGTACAACCGCCTGAGCCGAGCGGTGGCGCCACCATACCGATGCACGAGGCGGATAGCCAATAGCGAGCATGCAGGGGCTTTTTTATGATGAACAACCACAACAGCAACAACAACGACAACAACAAAAAGATGTGCCGTTTTTTTCGTTTTGTTCATCTTAAAAAAAAAAAGCCCATATATGCTCGTTCTCGGCTATACACATATACCCGTACCAAAACGACATCATATTGTGCCTGTTTCTCGCGCCTAGACGGCCTGACTTCGCGGTAAATGGGAAGGCGTACGTGGATGTCTTGCGATAACGAGCAGAGTTCCTTCAAAGGGCCCCTAAACCACATCCGATAATTTTATAGGCTTACCATTTTCTCCAAAAATTCGCACGAAATAAATTTAGGAAATCTGACGAATTAATAAAATATCGAAAAATACAATAGAATACAGGCTTACCATTTTGGCCAAAAATTCGCACGAGATGAATTTTCTCGAAATCTAGCGAATTAATAAAATATCGAAAAATACAAGATTTGCAAAGGCTATATGCTTACCATTTTCGCCAAAAATTAGCACGAAATGAATTTTTAGGAAATCTGACGAATTAATAAAATATCGAAAAATACAAGATTTCCAAAGGCTTACCAATTCGGCGAATAATTCGCACGAAATGAATTTTGTAGAAATCTGGCGAATGAATAAAATATCGAAAAATACAAGATTTGCAAAGGCTTACCATTTCAGCCAAAAATTCGCGCGAAATGAGTTTTGTAGAAATCTGGCGAATTAATAAAATATCGAAAATACAAGATTTGTAAATATTATGCCCTGATTCCGTCATGCAGGCACTGCGGAATCAGGGCATCGACGAAGCCTATATAAACATGATGGAAGAAATCTACAGTGGATCCACAGCAACTATAGTCCTCCATAAAGAAAGCGACAGAATCCCAATAAAGAAGGGCGTATGGCAGGGAGACACGATCTCTCCAATGCTATTCACCGCGTTTTTACAGGTTTTCAGGGCCCTAGATTGGGAAGAATTAGGGATAAAAGTTAATGGAGAGTATCTCAGTAACCTGCGATTCGCTGATGATATTGCATTGATGAGTAACACGGGAGACGAATTACAGCTCATGATTACTGAACTGGATACGGAAAGTAGAAGAGTAGGTCTGAAAATTAATATGCATAAAACTAAAGTAATGTGGAACAATCTTGGCAGAGAACAGCGCTTTGCGATAGGTGGCGAGACACTGGAAGTTGTAAAGGAGTACGTCTACTTAGGACAGGTAGTAAACGCGGAGACGAACCATGAGAGTGAAATAACTAGAAGAATAAGGATGGGATGGGGCTCATTCGGCAAGCATTATCAAATCATGAATGGTAGTCTACCACTATCCCTCAAGAGGAAGGTATGTAACAGCTGCATCTTACCAGTACTTACCTACGGAGCAGAAACCTGGAGACTTACAAAGAGGGTTCAACTTAAATTGAGGACGACGCAGCGAGCGATGGAAAGGAAACAGGAAGAGAGCAGAGTGGGTCAGGGAACAAACGGGGGTTAAGGATATCATAGTTGAAATCAAGAAGCATGCTGAATTACATGATGTATATAAAGAGCTCGCCGTTAGCAGGCTGAAAGACTGTGCTGTCGTGGCCTAACGTCTAACGCGGCGGGCTGCAAAGCGAGAGGTCGCCCGTTCGATTCCGCTCGTCGGAAAGAATTTCTGAATTATTTGTCTTTGTGGCTTTTCTACATATATACATACTTATACATATACGGTGAATGACGGGTACGGACATTTTCCAGCCGAGACTGTCCATATAATTGCTATCGCAATAAAATCGAAAAGTACAAGAATGCCAAAGGCTACACGCTTCCCTTTGGGATACAAGTATGTACAAAATCAGTTTTGTCGCAATCTCACCAATACCAGAACGACCTGCGAGTTATGCGAGGTTCGACGATACGACTACGCAGTAAATGACAAGGTGCACGCGGATGTTCTCACCCTAATTTATCTAAGCCATAACGAGCATTGTTCCTTTAAACACCGAGCTTCCGAGCTAAAAGTTCCCCTGGTGGGTTGGCTTGAACGCAATAGACGTCGAAAGCAGTCGGAAAAGTTGAGGCCCTTATCAGCCTTGATAAGACCAAACTTTTGTCTGACGTCACGTTTTGCAGCGACGGAGCTATATGCGCATTTCTGGCCCAAAACACTGGGCTTCCGAGCTCAAAGTTCCCCTGATTCGTTGGCTTCAACGCAATAAACGTCGAAAAGCAGTCGAAAAAATTGAGGCCCTTATCAGCCCTGATAAGACCAAAATTTTGTCTGACATCACGCTTTGCAGCGACGGAGCTCTACGCGCATTTCTGGCCCAAAACACTGAGCTTCCGAGCTCAAAGTTCCCCTGATGGCGTTGGCTTCAACGCAATAGACGTCTAAAAGCAGTCGAAAAAGTTGAGGCCCTTATCAGCCCTGTTAAGACCAAACTTTTGTCTGACGTCACGCTTTGCAGCGACGGAGCTGTATGCGTGTTTTTGACCCCGGAAGTATCAAAAACGACCCAAAAGGTTTTCCCATGGTCTGTGTCGTGGTGAAGCCAACCTCTTGCAGTGTGTTGCATTCTGGGTGTGATAGGCGGGAAATTTAAAATGCATTTCGCAGTTTTCTTTTATGTTTCGCCCGAAAGTTCCAGAAATGGCCAAAAAAGTTTTCCAACGGTCTGCGTCGTAATGAAGCCAACCTCTTGCAGTGGTGGGTTTGTTGGCTGGAAAATACAAGATTTGCAAATGCTATGGCGAAGAATACAATATTTGCAAAGCTTAACTTTTTGACCAAAAATACGCACGAAATCAAATTTTGGGTAATCTGACGAGTTAATATAGAAAAATACAACATTTCCAAAAGCTACAGGCTTACCATTCTGGCCAAAAATATGCACGAAATGAATTTTTATTAAATCTGACGAATTAATAAATATCGAAAATTGCAAGATTTCCAAAGGCTATCTGCCTCGTGTGCTGCTGCTTTGAGCTGTACAGGCGGTGCTACCAACGGCGAACGGTGGCGAAAAGTGGATGCGCACGGCTCATAGAAGCCTTGGGCAAAGCGCCCGTTACTCGCCGTTTTAATTGCGAAGCATTTCTTTGCGAACCTTTGGCACTTTGAGCATTTCTATCTACGTATCTATCTATCTATCTATCTACCTATCTAGCCGCCTACGTCTGTGTGCTCTCATGATCGCCTCCTTAACGTGGTGTAGACCAAAATTGGCCGTGGAACCGTAAGAGAATTTGACGAATATGACTGTCGGGTCATCCCTTGAATAACGTGACAATCCTGCCGCGTACGTCGTCTATTCCTTTCCTCCAGACACCTGTGACACATACCCGTTAATCACGGGCCGCGGCGTACGGGTATGAGCCATAGGTGATTGACAGTTTATGTCTAGCCAGGAACGGCGAGAACAGACATTGGTAATTTAAATGACAGAGCATTAAGAAAAACCGACATCGGCAGCATTGATCCGACGAATGGAAAGAATAAGAATTAGGATCCCAGCAGGAATCGAACCCAAGCATTCTGCGTGGCAATCAGGAATTGTACCACAGAGCCACGCCAGGTCTATAAACTGGTTTGCAAAAGCAGCCTATGCATTCTTAACGTCGGTGCAACATTTATTGTGTTTGTGGCGCTGGCTATCTAAATTTACAAGAAAGCAATAAACACTACATATGTACTACTACGGCAGAGGCGTCATATCAGATTAACGTCTGTGCTTCCAGTGTTGGCCCCGCTTTTATAGCAGCCTAATAAACATTACATTTGTATTCCTATGATTCAGCAAGCTATACTGAAGCATTGCTCGACCCCGGTGGGATACATTAACAAAAGTTACATGTGATATTCACATGATTGCAACATAAAGTGCGCTTAGTTTCTATAACACTAACGTATGTACTCTAACGTGGGGGCTGACGTTACGCCGCTGCATAAGTTACCCCATAAACGCCAGAGTTGTCGACGTGCCAGGAAGCCCACGATGTGCACATAGCTACTACACTTACAAAAACACGTCGATCCATCTCGTAACGCTTGGCTCAAATCCATAAAGTACAGCATGGAAATATTCGCTGACTGATTCGCATGAAACCGATTCCCACAACGCGTGGGATCTGCCAATTTTTTTTCTATTAATTTTTCATTCTGGTTTGATATTTGCACTGCCGACGCTGCTACACTAGAGAACCATGTCGCTTTTTACGTCGACTGTTCTATATTATTTGTTTTAAGATGACAGGCCCGTTTTTTTATGCGTGCGCGCGATGTACTGCGTACGTTTCTTACGTGCACGTGTCCAAGTTGTTTGCGTGATCTGTTAACACAGATGAAATAAAAACTGTTGCAATACAAAACAGCATTCTTGTTTTATTGAACACCCCAAACAGTACAACAACAATGCGGTTGTTGTACTGTAAGCAGGCATACAACACGGCTGTATGCCTGCTTATGAAACGCACAAAAGACACGCGTTTTTATCTTCGTCCAACACTTGCAGCACTCAAATACACAGCTAT
The DNA here is from genome assembly GCF_013339695.2 of Rhipicephalus sanguineus. Classification (NCBI taxonomy): domain Eukaryota; kingdom Metazoa; phylum Arthropoda; class Arachnida; order Ixodida; family Ixodidae; genus Rhipicephalus; species Rhipicephalus sanguineus. The sequence goes on from NC_051184.2 coordinate 10,517,525, forward strand.
TTAATTATGCCAAAAAAACCTAAATCTAACTTGCTGAACGTTTTAACAGGCGTCACACAGGTGCATAATAATGCGTGAAAGTACTAGAGCAAATGACCAACAAACATTCACACAGCGCTTTTTTTTTTCACAGACCGTATTAACATATGAGAACGTTCCAACTGCATCACAATCACATATTTCTGAAAATCTAATCGCTTTCACCATTGAAGCCACAATCCTTTATCACATGCGCTTTAAATTGAGCATGACATGATTTATATAGGAAATGCGCACGCGTGTAGTATGTATCTCGTATGCTATAGATTCTCCTTTGGTACGTGAAAATCAACATAAAATGCGATTCTAGAAGTATTGTTCGTGGAGTAGCGAACATAAAGAAGAGCAACTTACAGCTTCACTCACCTTTGCAAAAATGGTATGCCAATCACAGTTCAATATTAACCGACGCAACAACGATAACAACACACTTGTTGCACACAGTCGTATCAAGTTGACGCGCGAGGCCAAGCGTGTTATTTTAACTGTAGCACAATCGTGCGCGTACAGTACGCTAGAATATTCTGGCACAATGTCGTAAAGGTTGCAGTCATTTCAGTGGTTCCCACGTTGTAGCACCAATTCACCTCCTCGCGTCACCAAGGTGTTGCGGCGCCGAGAACTACGCACACAGCTGACTTGGAAAATTGGAAAAACGCGGTCTTGCAGGAGGCCATCTTGTCCCGCAACCAACGGACAAAAGTACACAACTGAGGCGTCTGAAACATTGCCGTTGATGAGATGGCAGCTGAACGAAATCAGGGCTCATCGTCCGACGTGTGGCCACCGCCTTAACACAATATTAACGTTGCAACGTTCAAGGAAGACGCGACGAAAGCGACGAGCCCAGCCGGTCTTGTCGGGTGCGCTGGATGGATGGATGTTATGAGCGTCCCTTTTATAACGGGCTGTTGACAAGTGTGCCACCAGGCACGACAAAAAAAATCTTTTTTTTTAATGTTCCCTAATGCCTCTACTTCGAAAATCTCTTACTACAGGGGAAAAAAAAACGTAAATTCTCAGCCCAGTTCTCTGCCCTTTACGGCAGAATGTCCGTATTTTTTCCAATATTTATTTTTGTCCTTTCTCTCTATTTTTGTCTGAAATCAGTTTCATCCCTGAAGAAGACAAGTCCACATGGCGAAACGTCGGCTCGAGCCCCCACCCCCTGTTTACGGATTTTTTAAATAAACATAAGGCTTTATATTTACTGTTGGTGGAGACCCATGTCCACGGCCCGACTGGCTATTGACATGATCAAGAATTCAACTTGACCGAAAAGGAAGCAAGCTAAAAAATAGAGAAGCTCGGGGTATTCAGAAGCTATAGACATAGTACTTCGGGAAAGTACGCTCTAAAAATTAGTCACCGAAAGCGTAAAAGCAGCTGTGGGGAAGTGCTTGAGCAACAGCTTCGAGTACTGAAGGTACCGGGTTCGAATCCCAGTGCCTACTGGTGACACTACGAGATTTTCTGAGGAGCTGGCGAATGCAAAGAACTTGCGGTTGGTTGTTTGTAGACAAACGTGATGGGACCGACGGGCCATGACATGTATAGTCATGCTTTTTACGTTGAAAAGAAAAGCAGATTTCTTTAAAACAAACTCTTCAAATGTGGCAAGGGTTACACTGTCCTGCTTTAGTGTTTTCTCTTTCCAGGCAGCAGTGTTACCAACAGCGCCACCGCTGAACATGGCGTCAACATTAACCCCTTAAAACTAACACGCCAAGGATGACCTTTGACAAAGGTGGGTCCTCCTATCGAAATGCCGGCCAGCCTGGCTGAGGCACTTTCTCCTGTTTGTTCAACCTATCCCATTCAGTGTTTCCATCTGTCGGCTCCCATCTTTATTTTCAAAACTGGCGCTTATATGAACACTATTTAGCCTCAAGTTTCGCTCCGGGGTGCAGTTTGAGACCATTATTCATGTTACCGCGCAACATGGGCTGTTCGGAACTATGGGGTTCAAGCTAGCCCTCAAGTTCAACCAACTCCCGGAAACAACCGCTAGCAGCAGTTAAGGGGGTGGTGCCATCAATTTTCGAGGCTATAACAAGCCTGTTGTGGGTTTCCTCTGTATGCATGGGCACTCCACACGAAGGGTCGGACACAGCAAACGTTTAGAATATATTTTAATTCACTTCCAAAGTGTACCTAAATGGCCATTCTCCCGATCGAAACCAATCGCTAGCGTGCCAACACCGACGTAGATCTGTAGGATGGGCAACGAAAGTTGTAGTGACGTCACACCAAATCTGCTGTAGTAACGTGAGTGACCTCCGGACCTCCGCCACTTCCGCAACGTACGTACCGGCTGTAGTGAACTAGAATATATTCTAGTTCACTATAGTACCGGCAAGCCCCGCCACGGTGGTCTAGTGGTTACGGCACTCGACTGCTGACCCGAAGGTCGCGGGATCGAATCCCGGCCGCGGCGGCTGCATTTTCGATGAAGGCGAAAATGTTCGAGGCCCGTGTACTTAGATTTAGGTGCACGTTAAAGAACCCCAGGTGGTCGAAATTTCCGGAGCCCTTCACTACGGCGTCTCTCATAATCATATCTTGGTTTTGGGACGTTAAACCCCAGATATTATTATTATAGTACCGGCAAAGCATCGGTTGCTACATCACTCGCCGAGTTTCGATCGCTTCCTGACTAAGTGCGTCACAGCCTTGTGTGGTCATGTGACCACGCCTCCTACACTTCTACGTCACTGCACAACCTCGGCGCCCAGAAACCGAAACCGAAAGTTGTCCACATCAAAAGGCGATATTAAATTAGTTAGCGAGAATACATGAATATTGATGCGTGCATCATGCTTCTTGCAGCTATAGGAAACGCTTACAGCAAAGAACGTGTAAGCCACAAATTTGGTGGCACCACCCCTTTAAGTGGGACATGCCGGCGAGCATTCTCCGCCGCGCTGACATGGCGAGAGTGGTTGGCGAATGCGAAACCGCGGAGAGCCGTCAGCAGAAAGGAGAATGAAGAACAAAAAAAACAAAGAAAGAAAAATGTGATGTGCACGCGGCTTTTGTTTGTTTCCATTTACATTTTAAGGTGTCACTGCAGTAGCGTAGCCAGACATTTTTTTTCGAGGGGGGGAGGGGGGATTCTACCATACTGTATGTGTTTGTGCGTGCGTTTGTACGTGTGCGTGTACATATAAATATGCAAAACTGAAAGGTTTTCTTGAAGGGCCAGTTAGTACCACATTGAAGGACTCTGATGATAGGGGGAAACAGCGCAAAAACAGGACGAAGTAAGAATGACCACACAATGCAAGCGCTGCATTGTGTGGTCATTTTTACTTCGTTCCGTTTCTGCGCTGTTTCCCCCTCAGTAAAACTGAAAGGTTCGGGGACAACCCCCCCCCCCCCCTCCGCCACCTTCGCCTGGCTACGCCGGTAGCGGCGAAGCGGTAACTCCAGGAGGGTGATCCTCGCTCTCATTGGCTAGTTCGATGCAGACGTCACCGCTCCGTATAACATTGCTTTCTGGGGAATTCTAGGGACGGTGCAGCGTCAACCACGAGAGAAATCAAGAGCTCGATTATTCCCTATGAGGCGATGCCAAGTTTTCCCAGTTTACCTACAGTTCCTGCCGATCCCGCAACAAGTGAGCTTCGCGTTCCCGTCTCCCGAGTTAGCGGAGAGCGATTCTTTTCTCCTGTCGGACGCTCTCGATGGACGGCAGCGAAAGCGCCGGGGCGCGCGCTAGCACCTACACGAGACTTGACAAGATCTGCACTTTCTGCGACAAGGCTTTTTCAAATGCGAGCAATTTAAAAAGGCACATCAAAAATGTCCATGGAGAAGAGGCCTTGGCAACAGCAAAAACAAAGGAGTGCGGTGAAGGACTATCGCGTGCGACTTGTGTCCAAAGTACTTTTTGAAGCTTCTAGATCTTCGTCAGCACCATGTTCGCGAACATGGATTTAAAGAAGAAGTCGGAGCAAGCAAGACAACACATGCTCTCGTGTCGACTTGCTTACACCGTCCCTGCCTCGGTGTGAGCTATTCCGCTTGCGTTATGTATGTACACGAACAAGCCCAAGCTACTCTTCTTGCGTACAAGCATTTCTACGGGACACTTGAAAAGTGTGTGCAGCTACATGCAATACCCATGAAGGAAAAAAAACGCAAAACACTTCTCAAACCATTCACGGAAACTACGTAGAGTCAGCACACATGACACCAATGCAACCTAGCTGTTGCCAGTACATTTGGTTCATAGGAGCTTTCTCAACATTTAGCACTTCACATTGCGTTTTCACACCTCACTTGCCTGCATTCCTTTTCCCAAGAGTCGGTTTCAGTGCTAATGAAGACGTGCTTGAAACGGCCTGCCACGTTTTAAGTGGTAACGAATTAACGCAACTTTACTAGCTCGGACACACGCCCACCCCGTTCATGCCTCTCACACACACCCATCACGCACCACGCGACTGTACCAGAGAACACCCATTGTACTATACGTGTTCCGCGTGTTCGGTGGCTGTACCTAAACCGTCCCTAGACACACTCTCTGCTCCTAGGTGAAGATGTACCTAGATGAGCTATCGCTTTGATCACGTGACTTTATGCCCACGTGACCTGAGGATCGTTCTCCTGCATTTACCGCCTCGCCCGGTAGCGATTCGACCCGGCCAATAGGGGGAATCCCTCCCTTCTGGTCTTTTGACGATCTGGCTATCTGCTGCTGCTTTGCCCTTCTCAGTCACGCCGAAAAGACACCCAGGAGAGTGTTGATTTGACAGTGAACGCTTGACTCACTGAGCAGAACAGGGGACTGACCGTGTTCTGCGAACCGTGCGGATCAGAGCAGAACTGCACGGCTATGTTCAACTGTTGGCGCCCTTGTGCCATCTTAAGCAATAACATTTTGTTTTCCTGTCGCAGATAAAGGTCGCGCACGTCTTCGTTTCAAATTATTGGCATTTATGTGAAAATTTATTGCGCCTATATTTGCGATATTGGAGGCCTAAAACGTTGTTTTGCCTGCCTCTTTTTGGCGCTAAAGCGAGCTTATTGAACGCCTAAAAATCCGGCCTCTGCAGTCGTCACACCGGCCCCCCATTCCAGCCGCCCTAGCATAGCATAGCAGTTCTTCTGCGTCACGAGTCTCGGACGTGGTCGAAGGAAGTGTGCCCTTGTGCAGAGGAAGAAGGATGACCGAGTGTTACAATTAATGGCACCCGTTCATGGGCATATTAAATAAACCTTCACAAATGCATAAAAGAGGCAAACATGAAATAAGAATGATAAAAAGAGCACTAAATAAACACATCATAAATACGTGGCCGCAGCCAATTCTTCCTTATCTCTATCGCTATATTTACCGTCTTGCTTTTAAAGTTTCTCGGCATCATTTGGCAGGAGGAATTATTATCACGTTGTCTTTTTTATTCATTTGCACTTAGAATCCTTTGACAAAGGCATTAGCTAACATTGTGTGATGTATTACTATTCTGCCCTCGTACCTACTTTTAAGTTTAGCCCTCCTCGACTGTAATGCCCTCGGGCTTTGTGGGTGCCATCATACCATAAATAAAAATAAAACAAGTAAACAGACTAAACAATGCTGCCTCCTCTTCCTTCCATGTAAATCCAACGATCAAATTGTTTGCATATTGCTTTTTAAAGAGCACTAAATAAGCTTCGAGTTGCATCCACTGGGTAATGTAACGTTGGAACTAAATTACAATCTTGTGTTGCCAAGGCCACGAGCGGATTATGACGCACGCTGTAGTGGAGGACACCGGATTCTTTTGGGCCACCCAGCGATTTGGTGGCGGTTAGACAGTGACGCCCTTTCACGCCGCCCACAGGACGTAGAACAGCAAGACTACTGCACATGCGACACAGTGGAGGTCTACGAATCGGCGTCTAAACACGGCCGGGTCGGCGGCGCCGAGCAGGAGCCTTCTGCTGTCCACCTTCAAGAAGAAAATGTCGTGAGTCTGCACCACAGTCGCCCTGCGCGCGAGCGTCGGAAAAAAAAAAAACAAAATATATATATATATATATATATATATATATATATATATATATATATATATATATATATATATATATATATATATATATATAACGAGAACTACTTCTGGCTACCGTAATAAAAATTGTGAAAGACTTCGTACAATATAGGCAACAAATATTTATTTTACCCTGACAGTTTCGGCTGGAGGGCCGGCCTTCTTCAAAGGATGTAAGTGAAATGAAACGGCCATTGCCGAACCCGCTGCACAAGGGCCACCCACCCAGTTTGGTGGCCAGCCAACACTTTCAAAAAAAAGAGAGAGAAAATAGAAAAAGGAAGCGAGAACTCACGAAGGAAGCAACAGTGACAAAACGAGGGAGGGAAAGAACAGCGGGAGGAGAGGCGGCGGGCTATGCCCGTGTTATCTTCGTACGGTAGATAAGAAGCGGCGTGGGGAGCAAGGGGAAAAAACAAATGTCGCTTCTACACATCACACACGCGGCTATAGTGTACTAGAACTCTAACGCGGCGTACAAGTTCAGATGGCTCGGCGGTTAGCTCGCGGCGCCGGGCCGCGAACACACATACGACCCGCTCCAGCTGTAGGAAGACTCTGGCCACGCTACAAGGCTAAATGTGCGCCCCCCCCTCCCCTTTCCTTCTCGAAAAAAAAAAGGTGAAAAAAAAAGAGAGAGTGGAGCCGGCTGATACACGTGGTAACGACTGGGTCTGTTTTCACGCGCTCGATCGTTTCCTTAGCGTCCCGTGCGTCTGGACCACGGTGTAAGAATATACTCAGGTGATGACACTCTTCCCCCAACGCATGGGAAACCGCAATCCACGCGCGTCCAGATAATGTTCGGGTTCTTATCAGATGATTTGCAGTTTCATCGGCGCCGTCTTGGAGGGCGCTACGAAAAGCGGGGCAGTCGTCTCCATAGCAACGCGCATGCTGCTGATAACGTGCATTTTTTTGTGCCATTTTGTTGGATAATGTGCATCCGCCAAGCGGCGTCGAGGGGCGAAATCGAGAGAGCAGCAGGAGAGGACACGGCGAGCGCGGCGCACTCCGCCTCAAGCCACTAGATGGCGCACCGTTCAACGGACCGACGACCGAACATTTTCTGGCCGCTTAGGCGCGCGCAGTGTCAACACCTGAATATTCTTACACCGTGGTCTGGACTAACATGTGTATAAATAAATACATTAATTAATTAATTCCCTCTCTGGGCGCTACGATTGGTCACGGAGGCACGTCAATCGCCCAGGGCTCTCGTTGATTCCGTGGGAGAGTGATTTGAATTTGTTTATGAAATATGACTCCCGCTGTTCGCGCTCCCGTGTGTTCTGGAAGCCGGATTGTAGAAGTGTAACACTTATGTGTTCAAAAGAGTGCAGCGGGTTCGGCAATGGCCGTTTCATTTCACTTACTTCCTTTGAAGAAGGCTGGTCCTCCAGCCGAAACTGTCAGGGTAAAATAAATATTTGTTTCCTATATTGTAGTACGAAGTCTTTCACAATATATATATACAAAGCTTCATTAAACCAAATGAACAGGATCTCTTTGCGTACAGATACATTTTTAAAAACATTTTGTACCAATATATATCTAAATAGAATCAAAATGCCCCCCAGGAAAAGAATGTTCTCACTACGCCGCTGCCGGGAAATGTCATTGGTCATGCATGATCCCAGTGCACGCACGCGTCCTTACCTAAAGATGACCTGGATGAGGTCCTTTGGCCTTGGTTCCGGTCTCCAGTGAACCACGACCTCCACCTTGCCCTTGTTGTCTCCGTGGCATACTGCGTTCTACACAAACGACAAAGAGAAAAAAAGGAAAATCAGCGCCTGCTGTGGAGATGGAATCCAGCGAGGCCAGTGGCTGCACGTTGTTTTCGCGCCCATTCCCGCTTCTGTGCGCTCTTTCAATTCCCGATCTTCCTCCTCCGAGTGAACGACACGTGTCGGTTCCATAGCGAGTCCAAAGGGCTGACAAACGCACTAGCGCGCTCTCTACGTCACGAGACAAAGGGGCACAACGACGGGTGGGAAGTTCCGCCGCCGAGTATCGCAACACTTGTGAATGACGCGTCGTTATCGTTTTTTCCGCTGACGCGATTCACCAGAACTAATTCGCTGTAATTCCCTGGCGAGGATTTTATTAAGTTTAATTCCGTAAAACATGCAGAAGTTTGAGCTGCGGGCCCATCAAAAATGACACCGATACGAGAAATCAGAAGAAACCGATTTCGACAAGAAGTGCCCACAGAATTCGAAATGTAAAGAGAGACCCTGTCAGCACATCAGACGTGTTACGCGATCGCTGTTTTTCGAAGCGAACGTTCAAAGGCTAGTAAAATGTTTCATTTCCATCACCAACGGCTGCGACATGGATCTGTTAATGGACAAGAGTCTACTTCATGCTGTCCCAAAAAGCCAGACTCCCGGCGTCCACCTGATTGTTTTCCCAAGTAACTTTAGCGATCGCTGTTACACATCGTTACTTAGTTCGACACAGAAATTCCTTAATTCTTTTTTGAATGGTAAGCACGTGTATTGACGTCCGGCTTTTCTTCAATAAACAACCGCTACTTTAAGGGGCTTAGCAACACTTTTCCAGCGTGGTCGGCAAACGCTGCCGATCGGTAGCCGAGGCTCTTGAAAACACGCGAGCCAAACATTATAGCGCTGCACGCAGCCTGGAACTTACAATGAACTTTCAAAGTCAGCTATAAATCGTTCCCTCTTCTTTCTACGGACGCCAGGGGGCGCCGACTAATGCGGACGTCTAAACATCGGCTCCCGCTTGTTCAAAAGCTTTCCGTCGGTAATTTAGCTATGTGCTTGGTGCCTTTTGCTAAAGTGGACGCCTAAAGACGTGAGGACCGCGTGGATACCAAAATTGTGACGGTGGGTGGACCTTTTACCGACTTTTGGAGGAACTTTTCGCTCGACCAGGCCTCGGCTTGTTAAGCCTAAGTTAGGCTTAGCTAAGCCTAACGTTAGGCTTAGCTCGTTTGTGCGACTCGAGATGGCTATGCAAGTCACTGTGCAAGGGGAGGACATTTCGCCCGAAGAATTTCAGTGTGCTGGGTGGACAACGGCGCTTTCGAAGCGCAAGTCAACTAAAGAGTCTCTGACTGCGGCGGGCGTTCCAGTTACCGGCCCGCCATATGGCAAGAACGTCGGCTTCCAATCTCCCGCCAACGTGAAGAAACGCCTCGCCGACGCGTCGAGGCTGCCTCGCCTGCCAAGGGAGCATTTTCAAGTCATCGTTCGACCCCGGGGAGGCCTAAACGTTAAGAATACCAGTAACCTCAGGATTGCTCAAGCCCTCACGACGGCGGCTGGTCTCTCTGCTGCGGATACCACGGAAGACATCATTTGTCCTAATGCTATGCAAAACATTGTTGTGATTAGCACGCCATCGCCAGCCAACGCCAGGGCCTACGCAAGTTTGGAGGCCATCACCGTTTGTCAAACAGGTTACGATGTCAGCTCATACATCGCTGCGCCCGACAACACATGCAAGGGCATCATCAGAACCATCGATATGGAGTTTAATCACGAAGAGCTCAGAAGACTGATTATTCAGCCAAGGAATCCCAATGTTCTCGAAGTGAGGCGAATCAAGAATTCCACCACGGTCGTTATTCTTTTCGAAGGACTTAAAGTCCCGAATTACATCATGTGTGGTCCCAGCATGATCAGGTGCACCCTCCACCGAAGGCAGACGGACGTCTGCTATGCCTGTGGTCGACCCGGCCACAGAGCCGACGTGTGCCCCACTCCGGAGAATGCGATCTGCCGGGGTTGCGGAATCAGCTCCCCTGGCGACCAGCACGTTTGCTCGCCAAAGTGCGCCTTCTGTGGAGGGCCTCATCCCACGGCTGACAGAAGCTGTAGGCAGAGATTCGAAGTGCCTTATATCGTCAGACAGAGAAGAAGGGAGCGACGCGACTTCGAGAAGAACTTTCCTCCGAAAGGTGGGCCGTCCGAACCGGCAGACAAGTCCAGGTCTAGAAGCACATCCCGAGGCACCAATGGAGGTGCGGCCAGGGGCTGTTCCCGGTCCAAAAGCCGTTCTCGGTCCAGGAGCCGTTCCCGGTCCAGGGGCCCGGCCGTTCGTATCCAGAAGCCTGCTGCCACGGAGACCGAGTGGACCGACCGCGTCAAGGGATCCTCGAAAAAGGTAACGGGGGGCACGCCGCCAGAGCAAAACAATGATAGAATAATTCAGTTGGAAAGAGAGAACGCCGCACTAAAAGCGGCAATCGAACAACTTCGGGCAGAGATGGCTGAACTTAGGAAGGCTAATAACGCTAAGAGCGAGGTTCCTCAACCTCCTCAAGTCACTAGCGTGGAAACACCCATGGAAGTCCCTATGGAGGCGCCGTGTCCTGTTCGTCCAGCCAAAAAGAGGGCTTTGACGAGGCTCGCGCATGACGAGGGGCTGGACAGTTTTACGACGGAGATCAGAGATATGTTCAAATCGCTTCGCGACACAGTAGCAATGGTTAATGTTAAGGTCGATAGCTTGGCTGACAAGTTCAACGCTCTGGACGCTAAGGTCACTGCGTTGGACGTTAACTTCTGTACACTGGACGCTAACATCAACGCGCTCGAAACCAAGTGCGCGTCTTTCGAGCCTAGCCATGGCGGGTCAGCCTAAAGAGTTCAGGATTTGGCAGTGGAACTGCTGGGGGTTCCACCGCAAGAGGGCGGTCCTTCAGCAGTTCATTCGTTCTCACTCTGAGAAGCCACACGTCATTTTGCTTCAGGAGACGCTTTCGGATTCGGTTGAATCTGCTGCTTGGCACAACTTGCACGTGGATCTGGGGAGCGATCATAATATCCTAGCTACTCACATCATCGTAAAGGGTAAACCCCTAAAAGAATTTGTTGTCACGGATTGGGATCACTTCCGCAATATTAGAAAAGAACGGGCACAAGCTCAAGACTCACCCCCCAACCTGGAACAATGGGCCGCACAGCTCAAAGGAGACGTGAATGAGGCGACAAAAAAGGTCCACACGGATTTGAAAACTGACAGGATGGACAGCCGCCTCGCGCACCTCCTAGAGGCCAAGAAATCGTTACTCAATAGGTGGAAGGCGCAGAGGCTTAATCGTCGGCTCCGCAAGAAGATTGCAGAACTTAACCGTTCCATCGAGGACCACTGCCAGACCCTCGCCAGACAGCAGTGGGATGAGGTGTGCAATTCTGTCGATGGCCAAATGCGAATAGGTGGCAAGTGGAATTTGCTTAAACGTCTTTTGAACGAGTCGAATTCCAAGACCAATCAACGGCAAGCCATTGCTAAAATTCTCCATGCGGCCAGACAGTCTGAATCTGAAGACGCCATACTGGACGGATTGGCTCGCAGATACCTACCTGTTGGCTCCTCGAGCTGTTCTGACTATCCGTCCTACATAGGGCTCCCTTGCCCTGAGCTCGGTGAGCCCTTTAACGCCAATGAGGTCTGGGAGGTTCTTCAAAACCTTAATGGAAGATCGGCTCCAGGGCCGGATGGCATCTCTAACAGAGCCCTCAGGAATCTGGAAGACGAATCCATCAAGTTCCTTACTGATGAAATAAATCGGATATGGGAGCAGGGTTCTGTTCCAGACTCCTGGAAAATGGCCTCGGTCGTCTTAATCCCCAAACCGGGGCGCCCTCTGGGTCTAGCCAGTCTTAGGCCCATATCCCTCACGTCCTGCGTCGGCAAGGTGGCGGAACACGTCATTCACAACCGCATCTCTAAGTACATCGAGAAGAAGGGTCTTTTCCCCCTACATATGGTTGGGTTTCGTCCGTCCTTGTCGACGCAGGACACGATGAAGCCGATCAAACATCAGATCATAGACGTGAACACGAGAGATGTTAGGGGCATCCTAGGTCTTGATTTGGAAAAGGCATTTGATAACATCTCTCACGCGCACATCCTAAACTCCATTTCAGAGCTTGGGCTGGGAGAAACTTTTCACAGATACGTCAGCTCCTTTCTCGAATCCAGGAAGGCCACGCTCAATATCGGGGACCTCAAGTCCGCTCCCTTCGCACTGGGCCCCAAAGGCACGCCGCAAGGGGCGGCGATATCACCGCTCCTCTTTAACATTGCCATGTGCAAGTTGTCCAAACTACTATGTCAAGTCAAGGGCATCAGCCACACGCTTTACGCTGATGACATTACCATCTGGTGTCCCGGAGGCAGCGAAGGAGAGGTCGAGACTGCCCTCAAGAAGTAATTGATCAGACGGAGCTCTTTCTCGCCGGCACAGGGCTGAGATGCTCTTCGAATAAATCGGAACTGCTTTTATACAGGCCCAACAGAAAGGGAGCTAAGCCGAAGGACTGGAAGCCTTTATCAGAGGTGGACATAGTACTTCACACTGGCAGTGGCGCCCCCATTCCCAGGGTGGATGCTATTAGAGTGCTGGGCATGGTAATTGAGTCCAACGGGTACAATGGGCGGACCATTGCCAAGATTTCCACCAAGACCGAGAACATGATCAGGTTGATTAATAGGGTTTCGAACAGAAGGGGGGGACTCAGAGAGGACAATCTCCTGAGGCTCTTTCACGCATTCCTGATGAGTGATGTTACGTATGTTGCTGCCATGCACGCATGGTACGGATTCGAAAAGAAGAAGCTGGAAACGTTGATCAGGAAGAGCATAAAGAGGGTGCTGGGCATCCCCGAGCGGACCAGCACTGAACGGCTCATGCAGCTGGGTGTCCACAACACCCTAGAGGAGATCATTGAAGCCCAACAAACTGCACAGCTGGTGCGTCTGTCATCTACGCCGGCTGGTAGGCAGATTCTGTCCGTCCTAGGTATCAGTCCTGCGCTTGTAGAGGAGCGCCGTCTTCAGCTTCCGGATGAACAGCGTACTGCCATTCATGTTTCTCCCTTCCCACGGAACGTCCATCCACAGCACAACGTAGGCAGGCGCAGGGCGAGAGCCATCACGCTTCTTAAGAACATCAGGAACGATTCTAGTTCAGTGTGTTTTGTCGACGCCGCTCAGTACGGTCACTCGGCTAGGTTTTCTGTTGTCTCCGTCAATCACATGGGTTCTACTATAAATGCTGCATCGCTTAGGGACTCTACTCCCTCGAGAGCCGAGCAGGTGGCAATAGCCCTTGCCCTTTTGGACGACAGTAGGTCGCAAATCTTCACCGACTCCAGGTCGGCGGTCAGGGCTTTTGCCTCGGGTTCAATCTCTGCCGAAGCATTCAAAATACTTGAAAATAGGACACTTTCCCCACATACCATTACTTGGTTTCCTGCACATCTCGAACCCCGACTGGACTCCCTCGCAAACCTCAACGACACTGCTCACTCCCGGGCGCGTGCACTAACCCTCCGCGCTGGGGTGGACGTAGGTCCGCAGGTTGACTGTGGGGTGTTTAGGGACGCTTTACTTACATTCAATGAAGTCACTAAACACTACCAGTTGAGTAGGCGGTCTTTTCCTCCTCCACACCGCAAGTTGTCTAGACCTCAGGCCATCACGTTTAGAATGCTACAGACTAGGTCTTATCCTAGTCTATCTTTCCTCAGCATCGTCTCTTCAGAGGCTTTCGAGTCTAGCTGCCCTGACTGCGGGGAGATGAGTAACGTTGAACATATGCTCTGGCGGTGCCCCTCGTTACGGGGCCTAAGTCGACTCACAGAACAGGATTGGGACTCTGCCTTACGAAGTTCAGAGTTTTTACCACAACTACGGGCTGTCCAGAGAGCCCATGATGCGGCGGTGAGGCAAGGCCTCGCCGTCCCCACGTGGGAGCGGCCCGCGGCGTTGCTCTAAGAGTAGCGTTTTTCAGGACCCAAAAAGTTCTATGTCTGTCTGTCTGCGCTTTCTTGATGCTGCATGTGGCTGATGATGATGTATTATGGCTTAAGACTTTGTAGTGGGTGGGAAGCTTTAAACCACACACGCGTTGCGCAATTTGCATTGTGTGACGTCTGGTTGTTATTTTACTCTTCTACCACGCTATATACACATGTTAACGCGATTACTTGCCCGACATGACCGCTGTATAGGATATTTTTGCAAATGCAAGCACCAGCGTGGCTCTGTGTCAGAATGCCCGACTGCCACGCAGAGGGCACGGGTTCCAATCCTATCCGATCCTAGATATTTTTTTAGATGCGAAGCAGCTTTTGCTCGGGGCTGTGTCCGTCCTTCTATTGGTGACCTTCCGCTCGAGAACCATGTGTGCTGGCACGCGCTAGCGCGTTCGAGCCTGTCTAAGGGGCTGGGTAGGATGCTGTGGCCTCTCCCCCTTAAAACCATCTGTGCTGGCACGCGCTAGAGCGTTCCGGCCTGTATAAGGGGCTGGGTAAGACGATGTGGCCTCTGCCCGTTACATTCTCTCAGCAATCATGTGGCGGCGTCGGGGAACGGCACTCTGTAGAACGAGATTCTGAAGAACACCGGCGGCGGCGGACAACAACCCCACTTCTGCGGTGATCTGATAAAAGCTTTCGCTGTAAAAGAAAGAAATAGAGGAAGAAAGGAAGGAAGGAAGAAATGCTTGGCACCACTAGTGCGAAGTTGGCTTTTTTTTCGAACTTAAGAAACACTACTTTTCGTAGCCAGTGCTGCAGTTAATCCTGGGAAATTATCACAACCGAACATACAGGCTAATCCACACAGCTTCCAGCGTTTGTCATAGGAAAAGCCTGTGTAAAATCTGAAGGTAAACATAAGACAGAAGTCTGTCTGGTTGGGTAAGTAAACTGAGATAACTATTATTTATTCTCCAACCAAAGTTACGAAACCACGTAAGAACCCGACGTTTTTCCCCGAACGAATTAGGCAACACGTCAACGACGTCCGTAAACTCAACAAAGAACGCAGCGCCGTCGCCGAGCACGCGGAGACGTTTGACCACAGAATAGACTTCAACGGAACGGCCATCCTCGAAAGTGAAACCCAAGTGGAGGAGGAGGTTACTACTGGAGTCGTGGCACATACAGAAGACCACTCAAAATATCAACCGTTCCCTCGGAACTCTCCCCCCGGTGTATGCGCATGGGCTACGCTCCGCGGTAATGCGTGGGATCGTTAACCGCCGCGAGAGTACCTTAAAGAGGCCGCTGCCAAGCCGACGCATTCCCCCCTGAGGAAGGAATTGAGCTGGTTCCGAAACGCCGGGTTCTTACGTGTTTTCGTAACTTTGGTTGGAGAATAAATAATAGTTATCTCAGTGTAAAACCTACGTAATATTAGTGTAATATCAATGAAGCATTTCTCATTAACAACTGTATGCATTATAAACGATAACCATTACAATATTTGCGATCCTCTTGGAACCGCGTGAGTTGATACATCAGACTAGAAAAAAATTGGAGGACGCTTGAACTTCTCCTCAAGGCTAGAACGCGACAGCGTAATCGCGCCCATCTAGCATAGCAATCTCAAGCACTGGCCTGGCTTCGCCTTTCGGCGAGCACCTCGACCGTGCTGCAACGAATGAAGCGTCTGTGCGAGTTCATTGTTAGTTAAACAACCGAAGAATATCTACTGGAAGTACAGTTTCGAAGTGCCTACTACGCCATAATTCTCCCTTTTGAGAATTTGCGAATTACCCGCTACACGTCTGTAACGCAACACGTGAACCTACGCATCTGTGCACTTTTTAGACGCTGTTGATTGAGGTGAGGAAGATTAATTATGCATGAGCTCTCTGTAATGGGTGGGCATGTAAACCACTCACTCGTTGTAAAATTCACATGTTTTGACGCCTGGTGCAGTTCTACGCTTCTGCCAGGCAATATTGTGTGCGCTAAGGACTCTCGACGCACTACATGACATTAATATAGATTTTTTTTTGCTGAAGCAATTTCGAGCATTGGCGTGGCTGTGTGGTAGAACACTTGCTTGCCACGCAAATGTCTTGGGCTCGATTGCCACATAAAACGAATACTTTTATTTTATTTATTTGCACCTATCTCGAATCTCAGAGACAACCCTTGTTTTCGCTCACAATCACGAAGCGGACGCGAACACCGGAATTTTTGCGAAACGAGATCTCAAACGCTATCGCGTTAATATTTGTCATCGTTATCGTCATCGTTACTTCGCCGTTAGTGTCCGCCATTTCTGCTTCTGCGTCGGCTCAATCGTTGGGAGCTATGTCCCACTGACTAGGAACCTATTGCACTGTAACAGTAGGTCAGGATTGAGACGCTTCAGTTGGTATATTGATTATGTGTGCACCAGAGGTTCCTTGAATAATGTATTGCTGATTAGTTGAGGTGCCGGCTTGGAGTCGCAAAATAGTGGTCATTCTGCGGGGATTGCTGTGCCATATAGCGAGCAGCTTATCGGCCGCCGGTCAGTTCAGGGACAGTAGGCGTTGTAAAAAGCGCTATCTTGAAGCTTTTAGCGATGCCTGTGTCAGGTACCACGAAAGTTGCGGCTGAAGAGGTCTGTGTGAGAGCCATCAGCAAAATGTCCAGTGTATATCCGTACATATAGGCAATGTACGATAATGCGATATGCTTAAGTCCAGCGCTTTATGTGTTCGACTTATTTGTAATCCCAGGGATTGAAAGCCGCATGAAGGGCTTAAGAATCGTCCAGAGCGGCATTGCGGGTATCCCTTGCGGTACATAGCTGGAAGGCAGCAGCTCTTGCTGCGGCATCACAGCTTCCTAATATGCAGCATGGGGCCGTGCGTTTGTAACGTATGTCAGTGGATGGCCCGTTGCATATTCAATATTCTCAGATGCACTCGCAGCGGCTCTTGCTGAACATAAACGCGACCTGGACAAGGACGTGCTTCTGCAAGAGTGCCCATCTAGAAATAGATCGAGGTGCTCCTAGGTAAATTCGGAGGGCGCGGACCTGACCACCTTCAAATGCACGAGCAGCAGCGGTACCAACACGAGAAAAAACAGGGGCACCGTAGCGGAGGTTTCCAACAAACGTGCCTGGCATAGGTGTAGTTGAGATTAATTCGATGTCCCCCACGATTTTTTCAGACATATGGCGAACGACCTGGAGAAAGCTGCTTATTTGTTTTGCTTAGTGCTGTGATGTGTTTCGGCCGAGAAAAATCACGGTCAATGATAACTCCGAGAAATTTGTGGTGAGTTACCAGTGAGTTACCGAAGGTATGGTCTCATCAATCACAACAGGGTAGCTAGCCATTGAATTCCTCGGAATGCTATGGTGAGCTTTTTGAAGTGAAGCAGCTTAGGTCGAGGCTCGTTCAATTGTTGTTCGTTGTCCGAGCTCACGGCACAGCACCGTAAAAAATTGAAACGTCAGGTTTAACAACATACTAGTATGAATCATAATTGTGGCAAAACATTATAAAGCACCGACAAGCACAAATCCTTATTAACTAGTCGGCGACTTCAACGTACACATTATGGACCTTAGAACCTAGCTTAGTCGTTGACTCTCAGTGTCTGCTGTCACGGTATATAGAAGACCGTTGCTAAAGCTGAAACGTGTATGTGGGTAGTGAATGAAAAAACATGGCTGATCCCTCCGTCATAGGAATCGGTATAACACGAAAGTGAAACCTGTCTTCACAGAAGTTGTGCTTATCGTGTAGTGATATATGAGAGCTTCTAGAATGTCTATTGATGTTGGCAGCTATAGCACCGTTTGACGTCGATGCACCCATGTTAACGCCTAGTGGCATGTCTCCATTGCGACGACTAACCGCCCATGATCAGGATTAAAGCGTTGTGGTAGCTGAAGTTGTGAGCATATATTTGGAATCAGCGAATCATGAATCGCGTGTAAAGCTGACATCAACAAGCACATAATCAACACTGGTACCCGATATGCACTTCTTCAAAACGTCGTCAATTAAGGAGAGAAGCGGCGCAGTGTGCCCTTACTAGTAATGGGTTACCGACGCCTGTTTTCATGCATGCATAGGCGTGCGCACAAGGGGGGCAGGGGGGGCGGCCGCCCCCCTTAATCACCTAAGAGGGGGGGCGCAAAATCTGCCCCGTACATTGACTCTTCTAGTTACCCAAGAGGGGGGGGCGCAAAATCTGCCCCATACATTGACTTAGTAGAGTGGGGGGGCGCTGCGACAAACCTTTGCCCCCCCTAATGGGGAACCCTGCGCACGCCTATGCATGCATGCACTACCACACTACCACAGAAGGACGCACGCAAGCGCGTGCGTCCTTCTGGCCTCTCTCTCGCTCCACCAAGGCACGACATTCGCCCGTCGAAATCGCGTCCTTTTTGCAAACGTATTGCAGCAGTTTTGTTAGTCGGTGCTCTCGCAATCGAAGCGTCGGCGGCGAAGAAACCCCGTTGATAACGTGGAACTTGCACTAATCTGATGGACGGCGCAGGCTAACACGAAGCGAAAGCGAGGCAAAAGAACGTAACTGCGTCTAGGTTCCCTCGGCGACGCCAGAGCGGCAAGTGTCCCTCGCGGGTATCGAGGCGCTTTAACCATGACCTCCGATATCACGCGCAATCTCGGAGTAAGCGCTAGTAAATGTCGATCGTGACGCATTACTTCTTTTTTACCTCTCACAGACGGCGGCACCGCCCCGCTCCGCCCTGCCTACCTACACCGCCAACAGAGAGCACCGTACGAGAGAGAATGTGTGAAAGGTAAAGGCGCGTTCATGGAGTGTCCGTCATCTGCAAAGTTGGCTTAGTCGATTGAGCGTCGGGCGCTTACCGTCTGGCCGCAAAGTCGTGGGTTCGAATCCCAGCGGCGGATCTTTTTCTAGTTTTTTCTTTCTCACCCGTTGGCGTTCATTTTATCAACGTCATAACCGTGACGGAAGTACTGGTGGACCCCGGCATAAAACACTTTCGTGGTTAAAAAAAAACGTTTACAACAGACAAACATCAATCATAAATGTGACAGAACAATACAAAACACATACAATAACAAAAACTTTATACTAGTCGGCGACTTCAACGTAGACATTATGGACCTTAGGACCTAGCTTTGTCGTCGACTATCTATGTAATTTTATGTCACTCAATTTAAATTATATCGGGCAACGCTCGGGTAACGTACGGTTTACTCACCCTTATGATACCCAGAGCTTCGCTCGCTCGTGATAATAACTTCGTGGAGATGCGTGTTTTTTTTTGGTCGGCGGGGGTGTTGTCCGCGGCTTCAGGTATGTGGACGTTATGGATACCGCAATTGTAGTTCTTACTTGGAAATGCGTTAAACTAGCGGTCTAAATGCAGGTTGATCTGCTTACATAGAGACCGAGATGTCGCCTTGGTCAAAGGCCAACCGAGTCGATATTAA